>NW_026623327.1:1109989-1183677 GCF_030028575.1 Malurus melanocephalus | reverse complement strand
AAAAAAAAAAGAAAAAAAATAGGCAAATGAAAATTCTGGTAATTAATAGCCACGATTTTAGAAACATATGGAGATAACTCAAATATTTAGGAATCAAATGTGTGAAAAATCCAATGAGAACATTCCAAAGAAGATTTAAAGGAAGACTAAACAGGTGTGCAGCTCCTTTAAGAAGATTTTATAACCAGCAGAATAAAAGTTTCCTGAAGAAATYGGTTCTTACAACTTGTTTGGATACYGCAGTAAAAACCCRCTTTAGCTGGTTTGATTTCCTAGAAATGAAAACAAGTGGGTGTGAATTTGTCATTTGGTACCTTATTGAAGGACTAAGGTTATTTATTTATTTTTGAAGTCACTTTAGAAGGATGAGTGAATACAAAGGCAGAGATTAAAGAGAGTGCAGTCATTCCAGAGACAAGCATCAAATGAGATTTTAATGGGGTCTGTCCATCACCTCTCCAGTAATCTGCCAGGTAACACCACAAACACCCTCACTAGACTTTCCCACTGGCCAGGATGGTTTGGTGTGAGTTTGCTGTTCAGGTGTGAGTTGTAATTCATTTCGACCACTGAACCAGACCAGATATACACACAGGGTCTATTTCTTTTGGCTGTATTTATATTCATAAAAAATAGACTTATAAAACAAATCTAGTGCCAAAAAAAGACTTTGCAGGGAAAGATACATAAATAAATTCCTAGCATCCCTGTCAATATAGCAACAATATAATGTTTGTATACAAAGTCTGTGCTTGGCTAATGGAGGGGTTGGATGAATATAGGTTGCAAAAATCTTAAGGTTTAACTCTAGCCCAGCATGTCCAGCCACAGACCTACTGTTTAAAAAGAAGCATTTAGCTCTACCTGACTGTGAAGGTTTCCTAAAGCACCTGTCTGGTGGAGATCCTGCATCCTCACACACCTCATTACATTAATCCTTTCATGTCTGCCAAGTCCATCCCATGTTGCCAATGTAGACAAGAAATGAATCTGCTCTTGAAAAAATCTGAATGGCCTAAAAAATGTTAAAGTTTTAAAATTTAATCTGATAACATATATGAAAACACATAGATGAATAAAACCTTTTTCTGCCATTGCCCACACCAGCATTTAACATGTGTTTTCAGAAGAAAAATCTGAAAATTTTACCTACTGCATATCTAGGCACACCTCCCTGACAGAKAGCTATCATAGAAAAAATTTTGGTAATACTTGCTCCAATTTATTTTCTCTGAAGTTAATGCCACTTCTTTGTCTGTGAACTTTTTTCTTTTTTTTAAGTGTCATGAAAAACATGACCTTGCTGAAGCTTCTGAGTTAAAAATGAATTCTCAGTAGAAAAATATCCCTAAAGTAGATTCTCTCTCTTACCAGRGAATGCTCCAGCAGTCAACTTCAATTTGCCTTAAAGACAAAAAGGCATCTCTCCAGGGATAAAAATCAATCCCCAAACTGTCAGCAGCAACACACAAAGTTTAAAAATGTGCTTAATTCAGCACAAACAAATGCTTGTAAATTGTCAAGCCAATATGTGAGAAGTGTCTCTTCCATTAAATAAAATCATGAGCTAAACGAAAAAACTAAAAAGGGGACAAAGACACCACCAGCAGATATATTTTATCCACCTGATATCTATCGAGCACACTTGTACAGAATAATAAGAAACCATTCTTTATTAATACATTGCTGATTAAATTTGAAATTACTTTAATTGCTACTGATTTTTTAAAGGTTTTACTGTTGTGTTCCAGTGCATGCAAAAGCACACCTTCTCCACACAGCCTGGCAAAGGGCAGCAGTTTGAGACAACATCAACTCAGATTTGCAATCTGAAGGTGATCTGCACTCAGTGACAAGGAAATCTGTTTTCCAGCTTGGAGACGTCATCACAAATTGCAACAGCTGCAGAAATGACTGAAGCCATTGCTGGCTACAGATGTGCAGCAGGGGTGCCCTTGTCCTCCTCCCCTCAAGGACAAAGCCAGGTGACAACCCCCAGCTGGAAGTCCTTGACTTTTCCTGTGCACCTCCTGTGGAAACTGCTGCCACCCTGCTGCCTTGCTGAGGTGACCCTGCCTCCAGCTGGCAGCACTGTGACACCCTGGGAACTGCCTCCACACCCCCTGCAGCAAAAAGGTACGGTGCAGGTGCAGCTTGGGGGCTGTGTGGGCAGGCAAGGACCTTCCCCATCTGCTCATTCTGCCTCAGGTGCTCTGGACAAAGGCATGGGATTGTTTGGTGGGTTTGGTTAGAGCCTTTATCACATTCCTGGATGCCATTGATCACAAGAGGGCAGAGACAGAACATCCCAACAGAAAGAATAACAYAGCCATGACAGCTGTTACAGTAATTTCTGCCCAGGATGATGAAAATTTGGACTTTTCCCCTATAACCTACAGGGGAAACCTGTGTTTCCTCCCCTAGTAGATGAGTCCACGATTATCTACACGTGTAAGAAGAAACATGCTTAAGATTTGAGCAGACTTCCATCCGAGGTCTCCTTAATCTCCAATGAAACAACCTAATCTTTCTCTACCCAGATTTTCTGATCTGAAAATCTCCATCTAGAGTATATAATATGGACTTCATTATCACATAGTTTTTATGCAATAACCAGTAAAAGCCTTTCAGTTTTGTTCTCACTGTGGTTGTATACATCAGAAAGACCTGAAACAAGAAAGTGCTTTTTGAAAGCGTATACAAGGCATTTTGGAAAAAAATAGGCTGTGTTTTACCTAAAAGAAACAAATTTGCAATGACCCAAAAATAAAATTAAAAAAGCCACCCTCTCAGAAATTATCTAACACAGACTGAAAGATCAAGTTTCAGTGATTTCTGCAAAATCACACCAAAATATCCGTATGTGTTGAAAATTGAAGGGCATATTCTACAGTGTTGAAAAATCCACCATAAATCAGTTAAAATACACAACCATAAAAACATATGAAAATGTAAAGTGAATGGACAATGCAAAAACCAGGAAGGTTTCATACAACAAAAAAGCAAGTAGGGGAACCATCAAAGCAAAATCAGAATAACCAAAGCACAAAACAKTGCTATTTGATGGTTCTTTTGTGTAGGACATAGAAAAAATAGACCAAGTTGTATGYTGAAGATGCACTGCAAGACAGAGATGACCATGAGTCATTACAATACTTTCATGTTATTTTCTGTGAGCACAGAAGTAACTGTGAGTTGTGAACTTTTAGGTAGAACGAAAAAAAAAAACAAAACATAGCCAATGAGGAAAAACCATAAGAAAAAAAGTTGCCATCTCTTTGTGCCGTTACTTTCAGAGGTAACAACACAGTGAGATCCCCATCACTGACACAACATGTCACACAACTTTGCATACAAGGCAATAAGGCCAGGAAATAATGGCTACTGCTACTCTCTGCATTGCTTTATTTTAAATCCTTCTATGGTGATTACTAAGCATTGAAAAGGGAGGRAAAAGCTACAAATTTCCTGATTTAACTTGAAAATCAAAAAGTCTTGGTTATTTGCAGCTAATGCTTCAGAATGGTCAGAAATCTTTTCATCACTACTTTACCAAATAAATTTTCTAATACACATGATCAAAGGCAAAGATTAGCTCAGGAATCTAKACATCATTTATTTTGGCAGTGTGCATATGTTAGTAGATTCTTCTGGTCCTCCCTGGGATTAACATGAGTTTTGAGAGATGGTATGGGGTCCGTACAAAAATCTGAAAGTTCAAAGYTATATTGCTTGGTTTAGTCACCCAGGAAAGTGAATCAGAACAATTAAACTATYTAGCATTCAAAAATAAGACTGTAAACTGTTACAGAAGAGAGGAGAAATTGACAGTCAACAGATATTGCAGATCCTTCTTGTTACCTGGTTCCTTCTTCCAGACAGTACATTATCACCTGAGTTCTCTCTGTTAACTGCTCTTAGCATCAAAAAATATTTTTCCAAAATGTGCATATAATTTCTTAACCAAATTAGTAGTTATAACTGTACCTATTCTCCACTAAATGAAAAAAAACATAATTGTTCTTCGGTTCTCATAGCACTAAACTATTTAATTTTTGAAAGAGCAGTTACTTTTCTGCCCCTTTCATGGAAGACAGTGTTTGTTGATCAGGTCCACAGTATAAATGTCACTRTTTCCATTGAGCCCAAAGATGACAACAGTGAAAATTCAAGCTAAAAGACCAAATTAATAGGTTCAGGTCAGCATCAAATAAATGGGGGTCTTAGGYACAAACCCCATATCACATCCAAAGATACACTTTGGTGGAGTTGAGCAGGGCTGTACACACTGCCTGGAGTGCTTGCTGCTGGGTGCATACACCTTCAAGCACTCTGTCACACTTTTAGTTTTTTTCTTTGGGTCTTTACCAGAACCTCTCAGATTTTGTAGGCATGGAGGCTGTCACCTCTTGCAGTATCATGAGATGGACAGGGTTACTGGGATCGAGTCTCAAGAAATTGTCAGTGTTTAACAGTTTTGATTTAACACCTTGGGAAGAGAGTTCCTGATTCTGCAAGCCAGGCTGAATCCAGCTGCATGCCTCRAGGAACTGATGGGATGGGGGAGTCCAGGGGTAACTCGTGAGCAGGGTACATTCAGAACTTGCAGGAATGCTTCTGAAGAAGGATTCAAGGGAAGTGTACAGCTGGGACCTGTACAGTTCTGCTGGAAGACTCAGAGGGACCTGTTTTGGCAGCTGGGATCTGAGCTACCCAGCAACAACTGYGTCCTCTCAGTGGCATTAAGAGCTGAAGTGGCAACACCATCTCAGTTGCCGGCAAACAATTTACAGCTCCAGTTTTGTAATCTGGCCATTCTAAGGTTTACATTAAGAAGGTACTGGCAAAAAAACCTAATCTTGTCCTTTTCACAGTTTCATTCCTATGTCCCAGCCTTTCACAGCCTGCAATCTGCTCATCACTGGGCTGGACCCCACTGCAGAAGGGAGGGCAAGGGGGATTGCAACCCGAAACCTTAAACCAAGGGCCTGTGAGCACAACAGGCTGAAGATTCCCTGAGGGAAATCCTTGCCTGGCCTTCCTAAAAGGTAACGAGAGAGCTGCTGTGCCTTCCCTGTCCACTGCATGAGAGCCAGACAGTGTCTGAACAATTACTATTTGATTTGGGTTAAGAGTCAGACACCACCCGGGGCAACGTCCAGACTGCAGCCAGGGATACTGTTTCCGGAAACAGAAACAACAGGTGGGAATTCACAAATGGTAACGCTTAATACACTTAGAGCACCACAGCACCACTGAGTTTCAGCCCAGACCATTAAAACACAAGAATGCAACATGTATCAGGGTGATTTTTTTGTATTGTGTTCTAGCAATATTGAGAGTGGAGCCTATCCCTGAACTTTCTGATCTTTTGTAGCAGCCARTGATCCCAAACCCATGGATGCAAGTGCTGCCTTACTTTCTGTGCTGTTCCAATTTTTCTCTGTCAGATGAATGGGCACCACATCAAGCAGTGAGAGAGTATGAATGTAGTGAAAGGGGGCGGCTGTATGACTGGAAAAGGATGTTACTTTCAGAATTCCATCATCTCAGTTATGGGTGTAATACTGGGCTTTTTTGTTATCTGATAGAGCAGGAGAAAAATTGCAGCAGATCATTGGTGACTCCAGCCATGCAAAGCTATGAAGGAAAATTTACACTCTTGAGTTCTGGAAGTATACATGCTCTCTACAGGGCTTCCTATCATCTCTGAGTACAGGCAGTACATAGATGGACAAAAACTGCTCTTCAAAGACACCAAATGTTTTGTGAAACAAATGAACCTCCATCACACAAACCTATTTTTTCTTCTTAGGAGACATCCACAGTCAAACATTTGTCATTGCCGCTCCTTATTCATTTGGATGTTCAAGAGAAAATTTGCTCAAATTCCAATTCAGACAATATATTTTATCACCTCTGATGATCAGGCTTAAAATATTAGGTAGCTACATCACTCATTTCTTAATTTTGTGCTTTTTCRCTGACCCAATTCATGTTGAATGGGCTGACAGCTTCAAGTTCATGGCACCTTGCCATGGTGCATTCATGGCATTTCCACCTTGCCTGAATGACTGAAACAGAACAACAAAACAAGAAATAAACTTCTTAAATGTGAAGTTATTGGGAAGGTAATACCTATAATAAACTTTCTGAAATTATTATAGTCTGGGAACAATTTCAAGTGTAGGARGACCATGTGTTACTATGCTTTTATAATGAACAGAACTTCACCATCCTAGTCATTAAACAATATATTTTTAATATTTAAGCAGAACTCATTTATAACCTTTCTGAAACCAACAGATAAAAAAAAATGTGCAGAGAAAAATTACTTATGTTTGTTGGGCMTGGACATGAGAAATCATAGTCTTTAAGGACTACACGCTCCCTCTTTCCCTTTTCCAGAGAAATCCCTCAACTGGTCAGGTTGTCACCTGAGACCTCAGACTATCAGGTTAATGCTCAGTCAATGTTCTCTTCCTGTTTATACCTGAAAGAAAGCACAAGTGACTTCAGGGTTTAAAAAGCCCTGTGGCATTCAAAATGCCTGAGAAAACCCCTGGAAAGTGCAGTTTCCAAGCCACAGCTCTGGTCTAGCGCTGCAAGAGGCATAGCAAAATTCCACACATGACCCTACAAATGTGCCCTAAACTCCGCCCCAGAGGGACCATCTTTCAGGCTGAGAGAGCACCTCAGTCTCAGTTCCCCTGCAGACCTTTGGCTCTGTGCTGAGGCTGCTACACAGGGTGCCAATTAGTGCCAGYCGATTGCTCCTGTGATGTGCACACCTCTCTGGGAGCCAGACTGAAGCTCCCAACTCATTTCCTACAGGTCACTGGATGTTTACAACTCTGTCCGAGATTGACTAAGACCCAGTTTGGATCAGCAATTTAGTGGGAAGGTCCTGAGTCCCGCTGCCCTCCAACCTCTCTCGTGTAAGCAATTTGAATACAGCAACTTCTCAGCTGCAAAGTGACCAYGGTTTCAGAGGGAGGGGTGTTAGAAAACTCCAGAAGCGAGTACATTTACAAAGCCTGCCRTAAAGTGTTATTGGGAAATTAAACTGTGCCTTGCCCCCTTAACCTCTTGCCATGTAGACTGCATTTAAAGGATTTCATTAGGGCCAGAGGCCAGAGCTTACATTTCTGTTGCCAAGTGAAATGAATCATGGAAGAAATTGACTTAACTGGGGATTCCAATAAAATACTGGGTTTAGAACCAGGGAGTCAACAAAGATTGGGCCACTTCAAAATTTTTAAGACCTTAGCAGGAAATTTGTGGTTTGTTTTAGAATAAGAAAAAAAAAATAGTTATTAAACCAGCTTCAATTGAATATAATAAACCCACCTCCACAAAACAATGAAGAAAGGAGAGTCTTACTTGAAAAAGTATGTATCAATGTAGGCCGTAGGATACCTGCAGTAGCTAAGCTTTCATTGCTGTCAGTACTTTAAAGTATATTCTGTGGTGTTCCAATGTACATTCCCTTTAAGCTGCAAGCATCACTTTCACTAGCTAAACTGCCAAATATTTATCATAGATTCAACAGAACAGATTCCAATGCCAGTCACTACCACTGGGAGCAGCACCCTCTGATGGTTTCTTTTCACTACATTCTCATTCCTGCTGGTGCTACAGAATGGAAATGGATGCATAAAGTATGTACAGATTCCTCCTTCTCAGACTGATTCCTAACCTAATTTGCAAGAGGTGCAATAGTTTTATTTTAACCACACTGAATGAGTACAACCACAGTGTACACACAGTTATGCCTGACATAAGACAATGTAATGACTGCACCCATGGAAGGAATTTTAAAGRAATTGTATGTATAGGTCATATCAGTTGTTAAAAAGGTATCATTTTCATATGCAATCAGAACTGCTCTTACTCTAAGATGAAGAAGGTGTTACAAACTTCCTGTGCATCTAATCCAGCTCAGCCACATCTGTRCTCTAGAGGAATGTAAACACTCAGCAAAAATAGGAAGATATCTGCTCAGCAGTGTCAGCCACTTGAGCTGCTCCATTTCCTTGAGCCTCGCTCATCTTTGACAGATGATTGTAATGCAATAGCTCAAAGGAGATAGGAAACAAGAGATTGAGACACCCCTGCAGGACTCCACTGAGTTTCAAAGGTGCCAGCAGCGAAAAACACAGTAAATTAAAAAGCTAGAATGACAAGAAGTGCAATCTTCAGGGCTAAATATATATTGTATGTTGTATGAAGAGTCACAATATAAYGGGCTCCCACTGGAGAACAGCTGCRGAGTAAAGGCAGATATCKAAGAGTTAAACTGGCTAAGCTAGTAAATAAAAATATAATAATAAAACAAACAAACAAAATAAACCTGAGTGTGGGCCACATGCAGAAGGCCATGAGAAAGCAGTCAGGGACTTTTTTGCTCCCCGTGTTCCTGACACTCAAAGCACACCAGAGCCAAGCAAAACCACGAAAGGGCTCACCTCCTGCTTGTATTGGGGCCAGGTTTAAGACAACTCAAAGGGACACATGAAAATGTGAACATTCAACTTGCTGTAATCCTGTCCATCCTATCATGACATGATTGCTGGGATTCCTGGGCTTTGCACGTGGAGCTGAGTCTGCTCTTTGTGGCACCTGCTTTGCTGATGACTCATGATGCTATCCCAGCATTTTACATCTATCTTTGTGAAGATATCAGGCAACAAAGAATGAAAATCAAAAGGGTTCTGTTATTCTTGTTTCTTGAGGACTGAGCTGAGGAGASCTGATCCAATGTCTTTTATACAGAAAGAAGGCACAGAAATTATCACGCTGAATTGCAAGCTACGGGTCTGGTCTTTGCTTGCACAGACGAGAGAAACCCACCAATTTTCCTGGATATTTGTACCTCACAAAGAGGACTTCACAGTATCATGAAAAAAGAGGGGCTTCTTGCTACCAGATCACATCATATCTATAACACAGAGTGGTATATATTAAAAAAATAAATTCAATCCAGTCAACAAGCACCTTCTGGTATGTAGGTRGGAAAAGACTACTTATAGAAAATAATTCATTGCAAGAGCAAACTGGACAAATTCCTATTAAAGGAATGACATTTTTAACACAAAGAATAAATTTTAATTCAAGCTGCCTGTTTAAGGGCATGCCAGATAAATCCTGAAAGTCTTTAAGTCAAAACCTGATCATCTTTTTAAAATCTGTGTTAGAGCCCAAMAGAAGTGATAAGCTTGAGACAGCTTTATTTAGTGCGCCACTTTGGCCTTTTGTAGGTCATGGGGTCAGAGAATATCAGTCAGCAGGGCTGCCTTTCTGATGACTTTAATCTTTAAAACCTTCCAGAGAAACTGTGTGAYCCATCGTTAGCAAAATGCATGAAAAACGGCCAAAGTGCAGATCTGGTTGCATGTGACATCATAAATTACCGACAGAACCATTCTGACCAGTGAGTTTTCCCTGGAATTAACAAGAACAAAATGGGGAAACAGGGCTCCCACTGTCACCACCACCTATCAGCAGATACCACCAGGATGAGCTGACACTGTGGTGTCCTAGACGAGTCTCCACCYCTCAGCAGTCTCTGCCAGAGGTGAAATCCTCTTGAAATCACTTTGACTGGGCTCCCTAAACATTTGTAGAACACCAGCATTAGCACCTCACCCTGGGAAGTACAAGGCTGTGCTGACTATCTGTGTTTGAGCCCATGCTTCCCTCCCGCCTCGCTACCTTTCACAGCTCCAAGACCATGAAGAGGACCAATTTCAGTTCTATATATCCTTTCACAAAAGTTTAACTTGATTAGAGTAAAGGTTGTTCAAATAACTTTTTCTCATAAAAAATGGACATGTTAAAAAAGACATTATTAAAAATATATCCAACCTCAAGCCAAGACACTGAAATCAAACTAAACATAAAAGACCACAAAAACACACTGTAACTCACTCAATAGTGGTAACAAAATGCTATCACTGCAGAAAAACACAAAAGTAATAAAAGTAACTTTGACTTAGCAGCTTTCAAAGTGTTAGGTRCTGATGGAAATTTTCTAACCTGATTTAAGAAATATATTCTGCTCTGCAACCTCCTTATTTTCTCCTCTGTGATGTGAAATTTCAAAAGCCCTCCAGCATTTTTTTCTAATTCTAAGTTGAAGTTTAAGGAATGGATCTACAATTTGTTGAAAAATTACTTTAAATAATAACAATAGTTTAATAAGTTCCACAGCCACTGCCATTTTTTTACACCTCTGGGGAAGGTTTCCTGACAAGCACGAGTGAATTAGGAGCTAAACACCTTTTACAAACACATTTGAGTGGTGAMTTAGAGCATGGTTTCTAAATCATTTGAGAAGATAAATTCAGCTTCTTGGTTATTTGGTCTCCTAATATTTTTATTTATCTCTATTTAGATTGCAGGTATGTGCCAGTTTATTTTTATAGCAAAAGACAGGCAGCTTTAATGCAAGATCAGGAACACCCTTTCAAATTAGCATTTGTTTTGTTTACAGGCAGTGAAATGCAGAAATAAGGGACAGAAACACAGGAACTCTATTCATTAGAAATGCCAATTAAGGACAGTGACAGGTTCCTCAACCTGAGAAAACAGACCCATTCCTACACRAGTTTTGCTCTAAAAACAGCCAAGTTCCTTCATCCCTTTGGCAGGAAATGGATTKCACTTTTATACTATTTATTCAAGGAATGAAATAGAAGAGGAAAAAAATTGTAATTAAAGCATATTTTAGAGTCTTACCTGAAGCTGCACAACCTTCCTTGCTAGAAAACACYAGGCTGCTGTTAGTAAGGGTACTTTGGGTTGCTTTCTTTTTTTAACTCTACACACATGGTTGAGTAATATCAGTCCAGGTACAGAATACAGTATGTAGGAGTTTGGAAATTGCAGAATTAATGTGCAATTTAAACTCAGCCTAAATGCTTATCTGGGCTTGATTAATAAATAGCTTATGCTGGCCTTTAATACACAGCACTAATGTTGCTTTATTTAATGCAGAAGATAGACAATGCTCATTTAAAGAGCAGTTCACTCCTTTGTTTTGTTCCATTACTCATATTGCAATCCTTTGTAGTGCCCTTTTGTTCCTACATGTGGTTCAAAACCTGCTCTGAAGACAAATTTATTGACGTTGCCCAGGCAGTTGTTTGGTGCTCATCATCAGAGGACACAAGTGATTCAGCCGAATTATTTTTACTGCAGCCTAGAAAAAGTCAGCATCCATCTTCTACAGATGACAAAATATGTGCAAGGAGATTGCAGTGAGARAGACACAGGTACACCAAATCTGAGACATCTGGCACATGAGCTGCAAGAGTAGATAGCACTACTCATTATTCTGCAGAATCAAAACAAGTCTCTAGTGGCTTCARGAGTAGGTGTGGGTGTTCAAGCTTCTGATTAATCAGAATGTAGGATCTCGCAGTCAGCACGCAGAAGCCGGGGAATACACGCATGATATGAAAAATTTACTGACTTGGTTAAACAACAGGACTACAGTCCTATTTTTCAGAGCYTTATCTAGCTTCTCACCTATATATTTTCTTTCCTGTAGTCTTTGATTTATCTACTACACAGCAGCCAACTGCAGGAAGTGAACAGTCCCTTACACGGTACAAGCCTAGGTATTCCTGGGCAGGTCCAACTTGGAGCCTAACCTGGATAAGGCAGAAATCCCACAGGAGGTGAGAACATGGGGAGAGAGAAAGAGGCAGTAGATAATTACATAGTTAAGGATTGTTCTCTAGTGCATCTGAACAAATGAGCCATCTTAAATGACCTCAAATCTGCCATTTTTTAAACTTTTGAGTTCTCCACTTAGCTGCCATAAAAATATTCTATTTTTCTTTTTCAAGCTACTGCCATATGAAATCCTGTGCTTTATGTGCGAGAGAACTTGTTTATGCTACAACAGAATTTTGGAAGGGAGAAAGAGGGCTAGAGGAACATTTCCATATAYAACTTTTTTAACTTCATGCTTTGCTTTTTACTTAAGGAAATGTTGATTTGGTTAGTTTTTTGTTTGGTTGGTTAGGGTTTTGCGGGATAGGGGAGGATATTTGTTGTGTTTTATTTAAAACCCTGAATTAATTTCATGCCTTTCTTGAAAAACTATACATTCTGAATAATCACTTTTTTAAAAATTAAGAAGTCTTTTCTGTTATACTTATTGAGCATCATTTAAACACTGACATTCGAAACACTTGTAAAGAGTGGACAAAAATGAAAGCTAGCTAAACATCTGAGCCACATCCAGGGTGGGGCCATCCACAGCAGGACTCCGATACTCTGGCACACTGACATTAATAGCGTCACCTAAATAAGCTTAAGGACTTCACCAGAAAAAAAAAAAAAAAACATTCAAATTCCTACAGTGTGGTTCTCTGATTGTCATTAGCATTTTGCAGTTTTGCCTGTGAATTGGGTGGATTTTCCTTCCCATGGTGGAACTATCGCGGCTCTCCGCGGCACAAAGCCGGGGTTTGTGCGGCTGAGCCCGAGAGGCGATGTCCCCTCCGGGAAGGAGGAGGGTGCCCGGCCCGGGCGCGCTGCTCTCCAACCCGGACCAGGAGCATCCTCTAGCGGCCAGCGCCTCGGGAAGCCCCTGCGTCACCCAGGAACAAGAATCTTCTGGAAGACGGAGGGAAATCAGCAAACGAGGGGAAGGGGCAGAAGCCAAAAGGGTGTTCACAAGATSAAGGATGTTTTTCCAGTCTCGTTTATGTCTCCATGTCAGACTGAATGGGAAACAATTCTCTCCTAGGTCCTGCGTACCACAGAGCCCCCTTTCCCTCATCATCAGGCGTATTTCGGCATGCAAGAAAACAACAAAAGGAACCAAAAAACCTCCCTAAACACGCAAACAAAAACCTGCACCCCACAATACTCCCCAAAGACCCACAACAAACCCCAAATGAAAACAAACCMAAACATCCCACAAATCCAAGCACTTTGAAAGGACTGTGTACACGACTCTGAAGTGTGTTACATTTGCATTAAACTTGTGGCCACTTCACTTAAACAACAGCCACATTACATTCTGATCAGCCTGCTGTGCAAAAAAAAAGGGACAAATGCAAAAGAAAAAAGAGCAATCACATGAGCTTGCCATTTCCCCACACCATAAAACAATCTCATTGTGGTTAAAAAATAAACAAATAACCAACCAACCGAATAAATAAACTTCCAATCAAACAAACAAATAAATAAATATATACATACATAAAGAAATATATAAAGAATTGCCCAGTAAGACTTGCCCAGTTTTCCTGCTTGGGAACTTCAGAGATTTTGGTACAGACGTGGACTGAAGTTTGGCTCTCTGTACTATTCTTATGAGCTGGGATTGAGGCAAGTAAAAAGTCTATCGTGGGTACACACTGGCTGAAAACATAAATTAGTTTTTTAGGGCATAAATCACACAGCAAGGTCAAAAAACTAAAAGGCAACGCATAAGTGCCTAATATTTCACAATGGGCCATGAGGATTGCACCTCAGATCAGAAATGATCACCTCAGGACCTGCAGGATGAGACACACTGGTTTGGTGGGGAGGATGGCTCTTGGGAGACTCCCAGCCTCATGACTCCGTTCTTTTCTCTTTTTCTTTGGCCAGCTGCCTTCTCTCAGGCAGCATTTGCCCTCCAAACASATCAAAGCAGAGCACATTCACCTGGACTACCCTTAATAGTCTAACACATTCCAACCATGCCTGRATTAGGAAAAAAGGTAGCATATTTTGACAGGTACGACAGCAATATAGTCAAGTGCAGCCAGTATATTTATAAAAGTGACTATGTTTGACTTCCAGGCAAAGCTTAAAATTAGTCATGTCYTGATGGGTAACATTTTGAAATAAAATTTTCTAATTTGCCTTGGGTTTCTACAGAGGATAATATTAGGGAAGCTTTGCCATGTTTTAAAGCAGACTGTATTTGCCTGTCTTCTCATGAAAGGAGAGTGTGACTCAGTTTGGTCCCATTTCTGCCTGGATGCACTTAGAGACAGGAGAGCACCGTGCCAGCAGCGATGACTAAGGCACCATGYGTCTGTGGATTAGCCATGACCTGGCCACCACGAATGGCACTCCAGCAATCTCAGATTCTCCTGCCCAAGTACCTTAGTGCACCTATCACCAAAGAGCAGTAGATAAAGAAATTTAAGTATTSCTGATGTTCACTAGACCTGTGAGACACTCACCAAGCGGTGTTTGTTGAGAGCAGCTGTCTGTCACATTGCTCTAGATGGAGCAAACAAAAAATTCACAGCAAAACAAATGAAATTACTTCTGCGTTGAACAACTATCCTTTAAGCCCTYACCCTGCACTCCTACCAAGGAACACTGATGATTAATTTTTAAACACATGGCACAGATCACACCCACTGCTGATGCAGTCTTACAAAACTTCTTTTATATTCAGTGCAGAGGAAGCCAAGAGGCACTTCTGGTAAAGTCACGATGTGGCAGAAGACCAGACATTTACTCTCAAATTTCAATCAGACTTCAAACCAGGTCATGGCATAGCACATACACATTTTTATGTGTGTATATCTTTATATATATATATATCTGTGTGTGTGTGTGTGTGTGTCTGTGTAAGCATATACATACCCTGTGTACCTAATCAAATATACAGACTTAATGATACAATCTCAATTGACTATTACAACTTAAGACAGTTCTTGTCTATATTCCTATAAGAATACAAATATATGTTCAGGGTAGGCAAAAAGACAAATAGTATATTAGAAACTTAAAAGAAAAAGAATAAAGAACAAAAGACACAATAAAATCCAGGCACAATTCTGGTAACTGCCAAAAAAAAAAAAAAAAAAAAGACAAATAGTATATTAGAAACTTAAAAGAAAAAGAATAAAGAACAAAAGACACAATAAAATCCAGGCACAATTCTGGTAAAAAAAAAAAAAAAAAAAAAAAAAAAAAAAAAAAAAAAGATGTACCAGAAGTCTACAAGAGAAAAGCAAAGAGGATGATCTATGGTGAAAGAACATAAAATAAATTAGAAAGCGAGAAAATTAGTAGCAGAGTAGAGAATGTGGTAATGATTTTTCCCTCTTTCCCCTTATGGAGTCTCAAATACAATTATCAGGCAGCAGCTTTAAAACCTACAAGAGAAGCACATTTCCACACAACTCATATCTAGATACTGGAACTCGTTGCCACAGAACACAGAATACTTCATTAAGTGTAAATGTTACCAAAAAAAAAAAGGTTTGCAAATACATGCAAGAAGGTAAATCACAGTCTATTATCACAAAGATACAGATATGACCTCTGGCTTAGGACAGCCAACTCCTTGATCCATGCAGAATGAGCAAGTATGGAAAGGATGAAGAAATACCACTATTTACCTGATCAAATCTTCATGTTTTCCATTCTTTAGCTCTGTAAGGTTTTATTTTACTTGTGTTCTCCATGTAAGCTTATGTCTCACCCATCACTAATATTTCATACATGATTACTACTGCTGTAATCACCAAACTCACAGCATCCTTCCTAACCTGCCAATTCCTAAAAAAAAATCAGTGATGCTCCTTCAGCACCCTGGAGAAATTAAAGTGTTAGTACTAATTTCTTTCTAAATTACTTGGTAATTTTCACCTGGTAGATTTTACATTTTCTTAATATCTTTATATTTCACCTTGCAATACTGAGCTTTTAAGAYCTTTAGAAATGGAGAAGTGGAAAAAGCACAACTTATAAACAGTACTGCGATAAGTCTATACACATAACAATGAAATGAAGAACTGAACAGCTCTTTGTAATCATTATTTTATCTTATTGACACTTTTGTGCTGAAAAATACATTTAGAGGTTGATTCTTAAAGAATTATTAAAACCAGTACCATGACCTATTATTTCTTCAATATATATAGAACAAAGAGAATAACTTAAAATTAAGAGAAAAAAAAAACATAATAAACCACATTTTTTACATGAAGTTTGCTTTCAATTTTAGCTCACAATAATTTTATAACCCTAAAGAATGTATTATTTATTCTCAAAACAGGAATGTCCATTGTTAACTTCAACAAGTCTACATTCTTTGAAGCCAAATGAGAAAAGAGAGGAGGCAGAAAAGGAAGAAGAAAACAGAAGAGAAAGAGTGTTTAAAATTTCAGGCTCAAGTTCTAAACTGTAATRTTTCACATTCAGGCCATTTTTCAATTGAGCAAATTCAAGAAAAAARAAAGAGACCAAAACTTGTRTCCTTTAACTGGACAAACTCATCYTTTTTATAAAAGAATGSTTAATAAAACTTTGTTTTGTAACAGACTTGTCTTGATGCTAGTCTGGTGAAGTCGGGAAAACTCTAAATACAAATCTTATACTATAAAATTGGATGTTCATGGTGGAGAACAGGGACTTGAGTTCCTACTCACTCTGTAGTGCAGATAGGCTGACACACTTTACTCCTGTTTGGCAAATATTAGCTGTATTCTACCTGCTTTAACAAAKGAAATTTTACCCTGTATTCTGTAACAACAACAAAATAATATCTGTATTGTAAATCACTTAGAAAACAGTCCCATGAATACTTGAAGCAAACTAATACTCCTTGTGAATAGACATTATACTGAAATTTATACGGCTGCCATTTCATGGCAAGAAGCCATGCTTCTGTTCTTCACACCAGAAAAACCTTTCCCAAATGTGTGACCATTCCATTGACTTGGCAAAGAGGTTTACAGAATTTTCTGGAGCCTAGTGGTGTGCCACAGACTCAGGATGGGGATTGGAAAGTTTGTTAAACAGAAAAAAACTATTCAGTATCTTCACTGACTGTAATGAAAGCTGCACACCTTGGCCTTTGTCAATTAATACCTCTCTCACTCCCAAATTAGCTCAGCTTTAGTAGATATTCTATGACCCTGCCTTCACAAGGCTACTATTAASTTAAATCACCCATTTAGAGGCACCACATTCATAGGTTCTCCTGCCTTCATCACAGGGGGATGGATGTTCAATCACAAGCCTTTCACACCAGAATATGTTACATATTATTTTTGTATATTTACTCACCTCAGACATAGGACAAGACTGACAGGCCTTCGGTTTGTTTTGTTTGGTCTGGGCTCTTTTCTCACATACAACATACCAAATTCAACTTGGACCCAAATAAAAAACCTGATGAAATTATTCTTTAAGAAAAACCAACACAAGTAGTAAAATACTTTTGTAAAAAAAAAGATACTAAAATATCTCAGAAGYGGAAACATTCTTAAAAAATCTAAAAAAATACAGCATGTTTTTGGCTACAATGTGTTAAAATAGCCATTCCTTTCACAATGCAGTTTTGCAACTCTGGGAGATATGCACAGCAATGAAATGCTGCCATTCCATTTTCTATTCAGAAGAATAATCTTACTAATTGGCTAGATATTGTCCTGCATATATCTAATATGTTTACGTACGTGTGACAAAATCAAGAGTACACCCAAAGGAAAAGTTTGAGCAGGGAAAACTTCAAGCTCTAGAGTTGTTCAGGCTGAACTGAGCAACATGCTTCTAAAACTGCCTGAAATAAATCCAGATACTCTAAAGTTTAGATGTATTGCAAGGGAGCAGAAAAAGAAGTTAGGGTAGCTTTCTTCAAGAAACTACTGACAAAAAAAAAGGGAACTGCATTACCTCACTGAGAAATACATTTTTTGTCATAAAAGTGGAAGAAATACAACCTGTAATAAATTAAAAATATAAAATTAATATTTTAAAAGTCCTTAATACAATTGTTTCATCTCAGAGCAAGTGCCAAACATGGTGCTTTCATTATAAATGTGTCTGCGTTTCATGATGTTAATTTAAAGTTATGCACTGTAAAGCATTGGACCAAGACATMACCTGTGTCTGAATTAATACAGTTCTATCTGCAAGGTACACTGAGGTCTGACAAAGGCGACCAGACAGGAGAATCCATTGCATTTCTCATATTTGCCTGCAGTAAAATGATCTAGCCATGGGCATCTGTGGCTCCAACACRTCTGTGTTTTGCTTATATGAAAGAAAGGGAATAACATCCATTATATGTTCTCATCAGGGATAGAATCCTTGTAGCTGCAATTCATAAGGTGCAGAGRTGCCAGGAGAAGCATATCTAAGGCATAGAAAAGCATATTTATGAGTTTGGATGTTATGTGTTTAAAGGGCTTTCCTAAGCATCAAGAACTTCCTCTCAAATTCAGGTTCTACACTTTTCCACTGAAAGTCACTGAGACCATCTCCAAAATTATTTTTATTATGAATTTTAACATCACTAAGCGCTTTTTAAGTGCTTCACATCAGTCCATTTGATCTTTAGGAAGTTAATTATCAGTTAGGAGTTATGAAAAACAAATCGGACACATCCGATGCTCTTCTTACTCTCAAAACTGGTTCACTCACTCAACAGATTTCAGATTTTGAGATCCACAGAAAAAAAAATGTTATCTACTTCCCATGCCAGATTTGCCCATGGTATCCAAGGGAATAGATGCTATAATTCTAAGACAATGTGCACCTTACAGTTTCAGGCCAGTGGGTTTCAGTTCATTGCTAGATACTGCAACTTGCTGAAAAAGGTTCTGTAAGGAAAGAATTCTGTAAGGAGAAGATTCTGAGATCTTCTGGCTGCCCTTGCCTACAGCTATCCTGTGATTCCACTGCAGAAAGCCATTAGTGAGCTTCTTCCCACTCTCTGGCATCAACACCTGGGTTCAACKATTGCTCATTTGCGAGATGCAAATTCTTGGGTGATCTAACTGACAATCAATATGAATTTTTAGGACACGCACCACTTACCTTGTCAAAAGCAAATTTCATTAACAGACAACTTGTTTCTGCTGACCGCTCATCATTCAATAAAGGAATGAAAACCACCTTGGATACAGCGAGGAAAGATGCACTTATCRAGTGCATTAACTTATCAAGCTCTGCTCAGGTTGTCTCCTGTCCCATCATTTGGATTACTGCACAGAGCTTAAWAGTAAGACCCTGCTGAATTCTCTGCTCCACAGACTGGAGAAGAAGCAGTTTATAAATGATTGCTTATGACAACTGAATTATCCAGAAGTTTAGAGTTAAGTATTTGCTGTGCTSATCATTTAAAAGATAAGATGGGGATCATTTAATGGAATCTGAAGCATGACGTGGCTGAGGAGATTACAGTTTACAATCTACACTTTCATTACTAGAATAGCATTTAACATAGTTCCACAGAAGGAAAGGCATAGAAAATACTGCAAAATGGGATAGCTGCCTATGTACGAGATCACCTGCTTTTGCTCTGTACTGGTGTTATGTAATGTAAAACAAGGGTATGTTAATGCCTTCTAAAAAAAGCCAGGGATTAAAACCTATGAAGTAATATACATATTGAGACATTCATTATTTAAAAGAGAAGGACAGTTCACATGAACYCAAGTTTTACAAAAACAGTTAAAATTAAAATTTTTTAAAGGCAAGGGCAATGGTAACAGACAGTGGCTGTTTTCAAGCACATGCTATGCAAAATATTTCTCTTGCAAGAGAAAAGTTAACCCAATTGTGAAACTCTCTCAGTAGYGTTTCCATCCTTAGGCAACAATTTACAGCATTTGCTCATGCTGTGCTTCTGGCAGGCAAATGTCATATTTAAATAACATGGGAGGAATGCAGAGTTGGAGTCAGAGTTCACCAGGAAGATGAGCACAGGGCTCAGGGTTTAGTATACAGGTCACTTGGAACCAGCAGCCACACATTTTCTCAGTAATCTCTGTTGGTTAGAGATCACTGTGGTTCACAACRAAGACAGAATGTCTGTCTGTCTGGAATGACAGGTATATAACAGCTCTCAAAACCAGACATTCTCAAAAAAGACTCTAATTTAGTCTCAAGCAGCATACCAGATAGTCAGACAGAAGGATCAGTTCTAAACCATGATCTTTCTGCTGACAGTTCCCATCTTGCAGAAATTGTAGCACCAGGTCTTCCTCTGCCATTAAGCTGTAGGCAAAAAAAAGTGAATGACAGAATAATGGTTCATCCTTGACAAAAACCCAGTTTTCTAGGTTAAAGTCCAGTTACTGCCCAGTTATGAAATAGTTTGAAAAGTAGAAGACATCTATTAGGCTTGGTCTTTAAAACTAGTGYGCAAAGCTTTTCCCTGAGGAAATTTCTGGTGAAAATGGATCTTTGAATACTTTCTTGCAAGGCTTCAGGATAATATTAGAGTAATTACAAAGAAGTTTTGTTTTGCTTAATCAATTGTTTGGGCTCCATTCCTGAAGCAGCAGTAATGAATGAAAAGATAAGAAGCCACTTAATAGTGTTGCAGCTTATCAGGAGAAATCTTCATCAAATTCTTCAGATGAACAAAGTCACTAGAATGGGTACACTTTTCCTTTTTTTATTTTCTCTTCACTTMGATAAAAGCAAGAGGATTGAATCATTTTTGTAAGGGATTCAGTTTGTAAGATAAGCTCCTTATTGCCCATGAAGAAATATGCCCTTAGAGTCTGAGAAGCAGAACACATCTACCTCTTATTTTATTAATACTAAAAATCAAATGTGAATAGAACTTAACAGACTTGGGGTTTTCCCTTTTTTTTCTATGTTACATTAAGATGATGCATTTACACYGACAGTCACCAAGTCAGAATTTACTCCACTTTTGAAGTAAAATATTAAGCTTTTTGTTGATCAGATGAGCTGAAGTAGCACAAAAATAGAAGCTTCCCGATTTGCTAGTTGTTTCTCAGAAGTGATGCTTCAAGTGACYGGGGCAGTTGCCATGGGTGAAGTCCTGGCCTCATTAAAGTTTTCACAAAGCTTTCAACAACAGTTTGCTGGTCTCAGCGTGTTCTACCAGTGCTGCTGGAATGAAATGCTCCAAGTACAAACTATGGCACTTTTCCACAATTGCCACTGAATATTAATAGTACCCTTTCTTCCTTCCTACCCCACACTTAAACTTAAAATACAATTTCAAATGTAACAAAGTTTARAAAAAGAACAGCTCATGTGCCAGAAGAGATAACAAACTGGAAAGATTTTGTGAAAATTTTTGTTTATCACACATTTCTTTATGTCAGCCTTACCATTCCYACTTCAATGTCACCAAGTGTGTATTAAAATGAGTGACACTAACCATGACCCAAAGCATTGAAAGTGAGTAATGATGGACAGCTGAGCCCCACATTGAAAAGCTGTTGCCAACCCCCCCTGCTCCTCCTCCCTCACTTTTTCCCAACCTTTTGGCCAGATCTAATTTAAATGTGAATACCTTAAGTAATTGCCAATATTTGTAAAGTCASTATATGCAACTGCATTAAAGACAACAGATTTTTGTGTACTGTTTTGCAAGGATTTTTTTGTTTTTGTTTTTTTTTAATGTCCTGTAGTTGCTGGGAAGGTGCTGGGTAAGACTTGCCTCAGTTGGTGCACAATTGTTTTATACACTTTCCCCTTACTTCATTCTTTAGTGAACATCTCTGGAATAAGTAATTACTGTGGGAACACTTCTTTACAGCAATTCTCAAACAGCAAAATTGGCAGAGGTTGGTTTTATAAAGTTCACAAACTGAATGGTGCCTTATTGCCATAAACAAAGGGATTTTAACTACTAGCATTAAAATACTCTAAGAATAACAGATAAGTGAATCTGTGAATAAAGATAAGTCCTTAATTGACAAGAAAATGAAGGATTAAGCTAATGCAGCATTATAGCAATATGCCAGGGATTCAAACTTCGGCCTACATCACCATTTCGGACTAAATGATTATAAAAGCTTTTTGAATGACAGAAAGCAGGACTCCCCTGAGAAATTTTCTGCCTAAAATTTGTCAAAATGAGTGCAACTCTCACTAAGCCTCAATATAGGGTCTCTAAATTAATACATAATGTATTTAGTTACTTAAGATAATTGAAGTCTTGCCAATTTAATTAAAAATAAGCCATGTATTGAAAAGAAAAGATATTCCAAAATCTCACAATTACTTGTACCACTGGATGAATTTGATGAATGTGTTTTACTATCTTTTGCCTACTGGCTTTACCTGAGAAATCAAAGATCCTTTCCCTGAAAAGACAGTTCAGSCAAATGTTCAGCAATAAAATCCAGAAGTCATAATGGGCTTAACTGAATAAGAACTTCTAGCTTTGAACTGCATTGGGTATACATAAATATGGGTGTTACTCTAAATTCCATCTAAAGAGTATCTTAAAAATATCATTGCTTTTCCATTTGTCTTTGACACCGTGCACAACCTTTGTCAAATAAATAAATAAATAAATAAAATTAAAAACTAAAAGTAAAAAGAACTTTGTGAAACCCAAAGAGTTAAAGTTCAAGAGGTATTTCAAGCTGATCTTCCTTTTGAGTTGAACTAGTGGGTGAATACTAAAGTAAGATAAATAAACTTTTTGTTGATTACAGTGAAATCAATGATGCAAGAAAACAASTTCAGGTTATTACCAGGGGAAAAGGATTTATTCAGAGACAGTTGTAAAATTCTGATAACAATAGAAAAGGAGGAGATGAGACACCCTATACTTACAATAAGTGCATAATGACATAAGTTACTCCATGTACAGTCCAAAATATGCCAATTTCTTATTAGGAYTGTTGGGTACAGACATGATTCTCCTCTTCCAGAGCTCATGAAACCASTGCTAAATCCTACAATAGTGCCACATGGTGGAGTGTCTCTGARACCTAGTTCACCCCAAGCAGTTACAAATTATATTTTCTCCTGGGACAGCTAGAGCACTTAAACACATGAAAACAGAAGTTCTACATTGGATTGAAACCAAATCATAGAATCATAGAATGGTTTKGGGTTGGAAGTGACTTTAATGGTCATTTAGTTCAACCTGCAATGAGCAGGGACATCTTCAACTAAACCAGGTTGCTCAGAGCCTCATCCCACCCGAWCTTGAGTTTTTCCTGGAATGGRGCYTCYACRACCTCTCTGGGCAACCTGTTCCAGCASTTCTCCAAATTCTTTATCCTTAATGTTTGAAGCAATCTGTAAAGACATTTCACTACAAAGCCACACTCAGTATCTGTGTAAAAGCCTTGGCTTACCCATAATTCTCCTTGAGTCAGTATGAACTTAGTGAAGAGAAAAGCATTACTCAGTATAAAGACAGTACTGAATTCCAGCACTGGCTGGAGCTTTCCAACCTTTTCTATTTCTACAATATCCTTCCCTCCCTGACAGCATACAAAGCGCATAAAAATAAAACTACACCTGAAAGAGTGGATCTTACTTAGTGGCACCCATTGCCAAGAGATAAATGGCAGCTTCCACTCTGAGAACAAATTGTGTTCAGAAGCCCCAAAAACCTGTGCAATAGTTTTGAATCCCTTCATTACAAAAGAGATGAGTCATATTTGAAACTCTTCATTCTAACCTTGAACTGTGACAGAACATTGTCAGCAATCTTTTGGAATCTGTTAGAAATTATTTTCATAGAAAGATTGTGTTATTGTCTTGAAMTTTTCTAGAAATTTAAAGAAAAACAAGGATTTAATCCTGCTTTGAGCAGATAGTTGGACTAACTCACCTCAGGAGGTCCCTTTCAAGCTGTACTATATTGCACGTGTTTGACAAAATTATCATCAGCTGCAATGATTTGTGGACAGTCCCTTTTATATTCTTCTCTAAATTTACAGAACTGGGATTTTTTTTCAGTTTCTGGGTTTTGAGTAGCTTTCAGACTTATTGGATGAAACATACACAAACCTGCAATTAGAGCAATGTCCTTTTACAATCCCATGAGTTCAATTCATGCATTTGCTCCATACTACAACTCAAGTTTTTATTTAGTATGTTAATTCGAATGAAGTAAACAGGTATGCATCTTTTTATTTATTTGCAATGAAAAATAATCTAATGAAGTTTTAGGYAATTTTACTGTATTCCCTCTCCTTCCAAAGTGGGATGAATTCTACACAACTACCCACAGATCTTAAGATGTACAAACAGTTTTTTTACAGTGAGATAGCCTCAGCAGAATTTTCTGCAGCACATTAGCTATTCTCTGGCCCCTAAAAGAGAAGAGGAAAGAAAAGTGAAAAAATAAAAGAGGGGTAAACTAGACATCCAGTTGCTAAATAKGAATTGCAAAGCTCACAGTCTGGAGAAGACTCTGAGGAAGTGTTACCCACACAAGATACTTAAAATGTAACCAGAGAAGGATGAGCCAAAAGAAGACTRCTAAAGAAATTGAACTGACAAGGAAAGCAAGTTTACCTTCAAATAAAGKGAGCAAGTTCAAGTAGAAACTTGATCTGGAAAACCAAATCACAGTAATACGTGGGATGTATTACTTCTTCTGGAGACTGACAATCTCCAAAAGTGCACAAGGTTGCCGTGAGTGGAAGTCAATGCTTAAAGAGGGCTCAGAGCCATCTCTCACTTGTTATATAGTGCAACTTTAAAATTTTCTCAGAGCCAGTGTTGCTATGTCATGCCACATATAAAGAGCTTAAAATATTGGTTTTACTCTGAATTTCAAAGTGAAGTGAAGAAAGGGGATGACTCTAAAGTTACAGTAATCTAATTTGTTTTAGAGAAGAGCTTTTATAGAATTTTAAATAAAAAAGGGAAACATCCTKTGAAAATAAAAGAATCACTAAGGTAAAATGAAGAGCAGAATGCTCCCTTGCTGGTAAAATACTGAAGTTATGGGGTTATGAAGAAACAGGTCTATATATCAAGAAATTGTCTCTGATTTGAAACAAGACTCACACAAAAGGATGTGGAGTCCAACTGCGGTAGGAAAGAAAAAGTGGCAGAAACCACAAGCGTCAGCCTTAAAAATTTGTGAGGGTTTTGATTTTTTTTCTTTTATTGGATCTTGGAGAATCTAATCTAAATAACTTCCCTTCCCAGCATGGTCATTATCTGTTCACTAAGACATTTCTTCTAGAAAACACTGTAGAYACTCTTTATGTTCATTGCAAGGAGTCATGGAGAACATGACAGAAAAATGTGAAGAAAATGTAGTTGAAAGCTGTCCAAATCAGAGGCAGTTAACAGCTGATAAAAAGTTACTTTAGAAATAAACAGAAGTATAATGAAAGCTTAGAGGWAAATCTAATGTGGACATTCAGCTGAGCTCACAGACCCTGCTGCTTTGCACAAATCATCACAATTTGTGCTTGAAGGGTACATACAGGAAAAATTAACCAATGCTGCACGAATGTAGTGCAATAGGGAGACAAAGCTCCAACCTCTSCTGCTGAGTGTGTCCTCCCAAATGGTGAACTTGAATTTGAGCACTTACAGTCTGTTTCAGCACAAAGTTCAAAATTTTGGTAAAAGCACTTGTCAGTACAGCCACATGAGTTAGAAGACAATTTCTGCAATGAGAAGCAAGCAAAGAATGCAATGGGTCACGTTCTAACATAACTGAAATCAATGCAGATCCATTCATAACAAATTTGCCATCTTATTTCCTGTGACAACTTGGTTTGGACATCGAAACCCCCAAATTGCTTTCAGTTCTGTTACCTAACATAAACATGAGGTTTCCTGGGCATAGTTTTGGTCTTRTACACCAGTTTCAATGGCACATCAGACATTCTAATTTATACTTGCATATCCAGCTGTGAGAGTAAAATTCCACATGGTTAAACCTTGGCAGGTTGGCATCCATGTTTAGAAAAAGAGAAACACATTTTCTTTACATATGAAGTTTAGCATTACTTATTATTACTTTTAGCATTACTTATTATTACTTATAGTGTTACTTATTATTACTTACAGCATTAGATATATCTATGTTATAGCTCCAAAGCAAAGGACTTTGTTTACCTCCCAAAAAGTCTTACATGTTAATGGTGTTCATCTTTAATTCATGAAGTTTATGGAACTTTAAATACTGCTTTAATGGTAGCATTGTCTTGAGTAAAGTATTTTACAGGTGACTTTTAAACAGGTTACTGCACACAGTCAACATCTGGATATAGAATCCTGTCACATTATGAAAATATAAAAACCTGGGAACTTGCTTTAAGTTTCAAAAACCACATTTAAAACTGTACTGCTTAAACTTGAAAATAGAGTGGAAATTATTTCACTTTTGAGTCAAACTACTGATTAAAAACTTTTAGGAGTTGTGGGTGGCCAGCATCTCTGAAATTCAAACATTTATTTAAGCTGTGACTAAATTTTAAACCTTGGTGTTTGCAATGTTTTGTTGATTTGAGGGGTTTTCTTTGCTCTTTTTTTTTTAATTATTTTTAGTATGTACTGGTATTTCCTATCCTTTCCTCTCAGAGAGAGGATCATACAAGAGGGATGGATGTTTTTCTTTTTGCCTACTACTTTGCAAAGATACTTGGCTGCAAAATTAATATTCTTTTTTTTTTTAACAGACTGAATCAGGTCTTCTTTCAGAAAAAAACAAAACAAAACAAAAAAACGTTCAGTTCAGCGACAATGCMATATATACAATGCTAAAGCAATACTGTTAGGTGAGCCAAAATAAGCTGGGATACATTTGTGGGTTAGTACAGGGGAGAGGTTTATCTCCACAATGTACAGCAAGGCCTAATTTGTTTTATTGCTTTTTCTCATTCATTTGATGTTGTCTAGAAAATGGCAGAAATTATTTCCTAGCAGCATATACTTTCCCATGGTTAGGTAAGATAGCTGGTGGCCTCAGATCTACAACATCAAAATGATTGCTTCTGTGAAGTTGCTTTGCTTGCTGGCACTCTCTATTCAAAAATCAATAACCTGATGAGAATACATCAAAATCTCACTCTCAGCAGGAGTGTCATGAGATGAGTAATGTTGCTGTTTGGGAATTGCAAAAGGAAACAGAAATGCCTTTAAAAAACAAATTATGAAAGCAAACTAGCTTAAATGAAAAATAAACAAACATAAAAACCACCCAGACACGACGAATTTAAGCAAATTTCTGATGAAGCACAAGGTGGTTTCCAATGAGTCCCTGGAAGGCTCCTGTGCAAGCCACCTGTCTTGGGTTGGAGGCTCTGTGCTGTGCATCAAGAAGCCTGGAAGACAAGTCAGGTGTAGCCTTGACCCTGCCACCCAGCCTGTTTGCTCTGTGGCACTGAAGGACCAAAAGAAGCATTGTATGGTCTGAATGGGAAAGCCTGAGCTCCAGGGGACAGAATGGCGACACTCACAACTGTACGGTTAATTCTGTTCCCTAAAAATAGGTGCATRTCCATACTGCCATATCCTATTACTTGGCCTGTGCTATTGCCTAGGACAGACTGAGCCACAAGCCAAAACTGCGTCAGGGAGCACACAAACAATTAAACAGCACAGACAATTGCATGCTTCAGCTAAAAAAATACGACCTGATCAGATTTCTTTTATTAATATGGACACAAAGTAAAAAAGTTGAAAATTACCTCCCTTCCAGCAGATATCAGGAATTTGTTATGTACTTTCAGGAGTTTAAACACAATGTTAGTGGAGTGCCCAAGCTGTTCAGCTTAGCTATGATTCACAGATATCTGAAACCAGGACCCAGCCATTCCAGCAGGACTGAGGGGCACCATGTCTTTAGAAGTAAGCTGATACCTTCTATTCTACACTTCCAGGATCACTCCTGTTTGGAAATATCTGAAAGGAAATATTCTGTTTATTTAGAAGGGATCTTGCTTTCTTTGTGCATAAACACAATTTGACTTTTTATTCTAAAGCCAAACAGAATTACTTGCTTTAATTTCCTGCTTCTGACTACTTTAGCTTGAAGCAAATTGACTGACACATTGCAAGCTCACTTGTGGGCACAGAAACAATAAATAAAATGCTGGCTTTGATCAGCTTTGTGTGGAATGCTAAATAGATGATATATAGGAAGGGAAATGAAAAGGAAGACATATGCACTAGCAAAKACACAACTGACAGCTGTTGCTATTTTTACTGAATGTTGAGGTATTGATATTTAAGAATTGATTCTTTAGGTAGAAATTTTACTTGTGAAGTTAAGAATACAAATAACTTGTTACTCACTGCATCCTGTGTAGGCACAGGCAAAAGCCACTATTTCCAAGAGCATTAAGTTTGTAGTGTTTAGAACTAGAAATTAMAAGTGGCAGAATGCTTAATAAGCAACATGGAGTTAAGCAACTTATCACAGTGAACAGGGGAAGACTAAAGCAATCACARAGAAATATGCTTAAAAGTGAATGCTGAGCAAAGTTTTTCAGTCTCTTTAGCAACTTTCTAGACCATGTGAAAATGCAATTTCACCCCTCCACGTTTCAGGACGGTTGCAATTGGAAAACAAATCATTGATGGAAAGCCCTTTACAATCCATTAATTTGGGAAGGGCACATGTGTAACTGCTGAGTGAAGTAGAAAGCAGTATTGAAATAAAAACAAAGTGGCAGGCAGATCCAAATAAAAAGTGGGGGAGCAAATGTTGTCGAAGCTCAAAATCTGCCAAAAACAAGTGCATAAATACAAAGGTGGAAGGGGAAGAAGAGCAGTGCCGTCATAGTGCATGGCCAGTATGGAAACCACGAGCATCCTCAGCTCTGGATACACTGAGAAAGCTACTCTTTAGTCTAAAGACACAGACATTACAAAATTATGGAAAAAAAAATGAAATTATAAAACATACTAAATCTTATATATGGAAGTTTACTCAAACAACAACACAAGATTATTGCACAAATTTGACTGTCTAGAGCAGACCAAGAYAGTCTTCACTTTTCTAGCTGACACTGTGACAAGAATCATGACTTGAAACCCTGCAACTTTATAATAAGACCAGAAATTATATCTAGGGCCATTTTATTATGTTGGGAGCTTTCTGACTTTATTGGGAATTATTCTTCTCTGTTTGAGCTSTTGTCTCGATGGAAGTAGTATATAAAAAAGGTAATTGTTTTAAAACAAGTGTAATCCAAGACACAGATTGATGATCACTATGGAAGAGATTTAGTAGTTATTTTTTCTACTACGTAACACAGTAATATATGAAATTTTCAGTTTGAGTGGTGGCCAGTGCTGGAATCTTCCTCTTGAGTAAATGAAGGTTAACCAGGAAAGTGACCTGTTGAGATGTAGGTTGGAAGGCTGAACTGCCACAAAAACASTGTAATTAATATGTCTCAAAATGAGGTGTAGAAGCCGCAGGACATTCATTGGCAGCCAACCCTATTCTGTACTAATTCTTTTAATTTGATCCATGTAGTTTGTTATTTCAAAGCACAGCTTGGTTGCTATATTTTATGCATCTGATTTGAATACACCTGCAATGTCCTAAGAGCTCAGATTGGTAAAATATTACTGCAGTGTAAGAAAAAARGTGAGGTTACAAGACTGTGCATCCTTCTTAGCCCCTACATAAAAGGAGAGGCTGTTCTTTATCCATCAGATGCAGCCCCTGCTCCAAAATCTGAATAGCACTTTCAGGAGAGAATTTCCCACCACTGCTGTGTGCCTGGAGGGGTGATCACAGTCTGGGCACACCAGTTTACCCCAGGGCAGCCTCACCAGTTAAGGAGAGTTGATAAWGCACTGGTAAAGAAACAAATCCAAACACTTTGGAATCATAACTGTAGCTGTTTGTAAGAGTTTGCAAGTTTTTCTCATTGCTCTTGATGTCCCTGACCAGATTTCATTCTATCAGGGCTTTAGCTTTCCTAACCTGACCCCTGGTGGCTCAGATAATTTCTCTGTATTTCTCCCAGGYTACCTGTCCTTSCTTCCACCCTCTGCAGGCTTCCTTTTCRTGTTTGAGTTTGTCCAGGAGYTTCTTSTTCATCCMMACAGGCCATTGAAGTGTTTCTGCATATTYAYACAGGTTTCCCTAATGACAGCTTGACTTCTCTGAYCACATCACCTGGGAACTCCAGGGASGAAACATATTTGTCTGYTGTGYTGTCTTTGTGAACTTTGCATCAAACCAGGAGAAAGTTTCAATCCATGGGATAAATGAGACGGGTGGCAGAGAGGGAACAGTAAATCTTCATGAATACTGTTTGGACAAAAGCTTCCTTGAATAATTTATTGAACATCCTTTGGAACACAGAGAGTAGTAGACTTCTTGGTGCCAAAATCAGTTCTGGCTTTTTCACTGAGAGGTGTGATGGAACGAGGTGTGGAATAGAATACCTTATCTCTTACACTGTTTGAAATAAAAGTGACTTTTTGTTGGGAACAAAGAGCAAATGCCTTTTAGTTCATGGTTCAGCCACATGTGGTAGTTCAAATTAAGACTGYCCTGTAAGCCCAGAAAAGGGTTACCCAAGAATTATTGTGGAGAGCAGGTACCTTGGTTCCAGAGCAACATGCAGTGAGAGGTCCAGATCCTGTAAAAGGTAAAAGGCTCATGGCTCCTGACCTGAAAGTTTGTCAGGGAAGGAAGAGGCCTAGTCATTGCAATGAAGGAACACTTTAGAATGAAAAGATTCAGTTTGTTGAAATGGTTTGAGTATTCAAAAGGGAGCTGTTATGGAACCATGTGATAAATGCACACATTCCTAYGTACAAACCCTTTAATAACACTACGAAAATTTCAAATTAGCACAGCTTAATTTCTCTTACTAACAAYCTATTACGCAGACATATTAGTATGTGCGAGAACCTCTACTTTACYCAACTTGACTGTTAGAAGATTTTTYACTTTGCATATTATTTTTTCTTGGTGGACCACACACCGTCCCCTTGTAAAAAATAAATTGTATGAGGTCATTCTTTTGTTTACTTTTTTTTAATCTAATAACCATTTTGGAAGTGTTAACAGCACAGTTGCTATGTTCTGCTTATGGTTTCCAAGAAAAAACATACAATATGCCCATTTCTTTAAAGAAAGGGACTTCTAGGAACTGTGAGCCCTAACAATGCAATTTYAAAACCATTTTTCCTACTTATTATTTAAGAGATTGTAAAAGGAGACACTTCAAATGCAGTCAGTAACTTGATGCCTGTTCTTCCAATGCATATTTCTTGGATATATAATTAAAGGAGTCATGTCACAACTGTTTCTCATAAATGCAGTGCTCTTCTGAGGACCTATCACACTTCGTGGCATTTCATTTGCAAAACTTTATGATTACGTATAAACAGAAAGACTATGAATTGACTTGATTTTGTACCTCCAGAAAAAAAATGGGAATCCTGAGAGGAGTAGGGTATATAGAAGCAAGCAGGACAGTCTGAACCTCAAGGGRAATACCTCCAGGCACACAAGTTATAGCCCTTTCCAGCACATGTTAAGTCATTCTATCACCAGACTTGCATGTAAAGTTRGACTTCTTTTCCCATAAGGATACCTGGCAAAACCAGCAATATTAGCCCCACAGACTGAACTAAAWATGCCACTGCTCTAGGAAAGATGCCTACATTAATATCAAGTCTTAACAATAAAGGTCTGGATTTTTATCATTTTAATCACTTTGCAAATTAAATTTAGGGCTAGAAAGGATGATAATCTCAGATCATAATTCTAAAGCTACTATGGTTTTTTCAGAAAGATGGTGCTGAGAAAAATCCAAGAAACCAAGAATTCTGCCAAAGGCTCTTAAAGAAACTAAAGCAAACTGACAACACTTAGCCACCGCTGAGAGCCTAAATCAAAGCATTATACAACTAGTAAGATCTGCAGAAGATGGCTAAACTTTGAGCAAACCTGCCTYAGATTTAAAGGAGAACATTGCCCACAGGACTCTAATTATAAGTCCATCATACTTCTCAGTAGCCACTATGAGCAGTGAAAGTTTTCCAGCAACCAGGTAGACTTGAATGGATAAGAGAAGCACAAGGCAGGTGGAGTCAGTGAAATGACAAGTCTGCCTACRGGCACACACGAGAAAGGACAGAAGAATGAGAATGCTCTGTTTTCCCAAAATGTAACAGMTGAATACAACTGTCATAACAGGTTTTCTGTAATGTATTCTACATGCTATGAATGGCAAGGGAAAGTCAGATTATTTGATTTCAGTGATCATCAGCTGGATTCCCACTTSAGAACAAACAGAGGGAGACCAGTGCTGGAAGCATTCAGGAATGGGTATCATGTTGCCCTTCCAAGCTGAAGGTACTTATCTTTTGCTTTTCAAATGACTGTTTTAACTTCTGCATGACGCATCTGTAAAAACTGCCACACTATTCACCTACTGAAACATTTTTGAAGCATCTCATCTCATTATTCAAGTCTGGAATCAAACATCTTCCTTGCCCRAGTCCTTTCTTGCCATGTAAGTAATCCAAATCACCACAACAGTGCAATTCCTTGTGTATGCACTGTTCAAAGTGAGATGAAGTGTAGAGTAAGAGTAGAGTAAGGCCTTAAATCACAAAGCTTAATAATAAAARCTGGGGATTTTTATTTCCTGCACATTATAATTAATTAGGTACAGCAAATCAAAGTGGAGAAAAGAAACAGTTTTAGTGACAATATGTGCATTGTTTCACTGAATTAAGACTAGGGGTTTAGTCTCTTATGTCTGCTATGATCTCTTCATGCAGCTTTTCTTTGATAAATACAAAAAGCTGTGACTTCAACAAAAAAAAGTGAAATCAGTAATTAAAAACCATAATAGCAATTAAACCCAACTTTGGATCCAGCCAAGAAAGTCACAGCTTACAATGGCTGGATTCAAAAAAAAAAAAAAAAAAGAAAAATCATTCTCATATTTCTGCTTTGGAAAATAAATAGTACTTATGTAGTCACTTATCTTGAGAAGAAAGGATAAACTAATAGCATTTTTGGTCTGAAGCCACCACTTCATCTCCCTGCCTCTTCCTCTCTTCTTGACAAGGGTAAAAAAAAAACAGAGAAAGAGAAGACTTTTCCAAGGAATGACCCTCTATAGCAAAACACAGACACCCCTCCCCAAATTATCCTTTAAGAACAGGCAATTAGTTTTACTCTAACAGTTTGTGAAACTTGAGTATTTTCAAGTCAATGTAGTAGTAGAGCACAGACAGCTCAAAGTTACCAGGTTTGCTCACTAAATTACATTCCCTGACACTGATGGTGGAACCACCTGTGGAACATGAGAAGGTAATTTTGTGCCCCCAGAGACASAGAGCCCTTGGGTGCTTTGCTGAAACATCCATTTTCCTGCCAGCACTGTCTGCATGTYGCACACAGGGGGAAAGAGGGATGTTCTCTATATGAGAAAAACGTGTCTCCCTCCCATCTACCTAACCTGACTGCCAGCTTCCTTTCATGGCCTCAGCACTTTTTGCTCCCGAGTATGAAGAACAGATGCCAAAATCCCGTAACAAGGAACAGATTTCCACAAGATTTCTTGCAAAGTTCAGCATACTAAAGAAGGTTTTGACAAACCATTAACAGAGTCCAGAAGAACAGCTCCAAGGTAACAATCAGTTTCCAAAATCAAGTCCCCTCGCTTTAATTAGAGCCAGAGACTGTAGTGAAAACAGCAGAATCAGAGTGCATTAGAAGAGTTTATGATAAAATCTATGGAAACAACTTCCAAAACAATGTAAATTGGTAATTTTACTACTTCAAACTCTGACACTATTTGTTTGCCAGGAGCTCTAAATTATGGTGGAAATTTATCTTTTTAACTCTTCCCAAACCCTTTTTCTATGTTACTCAGTAATCATTTTCCTATCACATCATCTTTCTTCATTTCACTTTCCCCATTCCTTTACCTGGTTTGCTGTACAATATAGAAATATTGCGTTCACAGAAAATTTCGAATGCAAACAAACCACAAAACAAAGTCACAAAGTAAAAGCATATTGGAGAAGGTTCTGTGAATACTTTTGGCTAGAAGACTTCTCTTGCTTCAACATACACTTCAAGGGAAAGCTGTGCTCATATCCTGAACTGCCATCATATCAAAAAAGCTTTGCTGCAGGAAGTCGGATTTGCCTTTTGACCTCAATGAGCTTCACTCTCTTATATGAGAACCACAATTTGTTTTCACTACTCAGAAGCTGCTTTGTAGTTACGTTGCACTTTCCAGAAGGGATTCAATGCAAGTGTGAACACTGGATTTTCCCAGTAGAATGGGAAGAACAAGGAAGACAGAAGTCAAAGTTCTTACATAAAAATGACACTACTTCCATATGCAGCAATCCTTTATTTTAATCCACAACTACCTGTGACAGACCTGTGTATAGAAGAAGCCTTGGAGTCCAACTATTTTGTTACAGTGGTTTTCTTCTTCACAACTGAAACTGCCTCATGCACAGGAGTTCTGGTATCCCTGGGTCCTAAGACCACCAAAACTTAACAACCACTCCCCAAAACATTAGATTAGGAGCCACATATACACTGTCTAAGACTACACAAAGGCTTCCATAAACTCAGCCATTTTTCCCAATCTGTGTTCATTTATCCACCATTATTAATGTTTCATCCAAAATGCTGCACAGTGCCATAAGAAAAACACCTTTCACTCTTTCTGAAGGAATACATCCCTTTCATCACTGAATTTACTAACCATAAAGGTATTATGTGGTGGTAAATGTCCTCTATTATCTTATCCAAAGATTTCTAGCAGGTGCTAATATTCCCTTCAAATTTTAGTCTCCATAGAACAGAGTTGGACAAAACACACTCAATTTCTGATTGGAAAAAGAAAGCTAAAAGAATAGACATGTCAATTAATTAATTAAAATGTACCTCAAGTAAAGATTCACTTTCCCTTGCTATCCGATATCTGTTAAAAGGCCTAAATATTTTAATTTGGTCTGCAATTGTTCATTAAAAGTTGGAGAGCTTTTTGCATAGGATTTTTGATTGTTTCTTTCTTTTTGGAAGGGAAAAGTTGATCAAGTCACATACAGGCATTATCTTGGCTTTTTTTCCTTACTTTCTTCTAGCATTTTTTCAACTAGTTCTTGCAGCTCATCATAGTTTGGGGGTTTTCAGGTTTTTTTTCTCTATAAATACAGTGTTTTCTCTCAGGCTGGAAGATTTTTCAAATGTTCCTGAAAATTTCTAGGATACTCTATTTTCTAGGCCAACATAGCCCAGGAAAATGTCTGTGTGAAAGGTTTCAAGCACCGTGTACACAGAAAAGAGCTCAACACAGTGCATTGTACTATTGAGCAACTCAGGAAATGAGACCTGAGAAGTTCTTAGAATCACATAATGTTTATACAGAGTGTGCATTCCAAACATGAGTCTGATTAGGTTTTTGTACAAACCCAATGTAGGTGTTCACTGACTTTCCATTTGTACCTTGGCACAAGTCAAGTTTAAACTGTTTYCCTAGTCTATTTTCACCAAATAAAGAAACAAACAACAAATCACAGAACTATTGACTGTGATTCCCCTAACAACACACATTCATCCTACACTGCCAAAGAGAATTACTACTTTTAGCAAATTTGCTGTCTTCAATACCAGATGCTGCTTCACTTGTGTTTTTCTTAAATATTATTAGAGAACATGAATATTATGAATATATACTCACAAAAATATTATTTCAAGTCTCCTTTCTCAATATGCTGTAATTTTTAATTCAAAAGCTAGACACAATGCATTTTTATACATGACCAYAAAAATCTACATGTAGACATAGTTCTAGCACTGTTAAAGGCTGACTCTTAATCTCCAACTGTCCATTACAATACAATTCAATAAAAACACAAAATAAATAAAAAGAAACATGAGACAAATAGAGGCACAAGCAAAAATAGCAATCTTCCTCTGATGGAAGATACCAATACCTGGTTTTATCTTCAAAACTCATCTCTGAACAGAGCAACTCACCAGGGAACAGCTACCAAATTGCATTGTCTTTGTAATAAAACCAGAGAACTAAACTCATCTGTGAAAGTCATTAATGCATTTAGGTGCTGCTATAAAGATTACACACAGCCACGTAACAGCTGAGAAAATGAGCTTATTTTTCTAAATAGCATGCCCCAGCATTCTCACAAGTGATATTGAAGCCTGGTCTGATTGGACCAGGCAAATCCAATAGCTAATTTAGCAAAATGCACTGATTTCTTCCTCCTAACAGATGTCTGCTGTGTGTTGCTGTAATAAACACACACTGAATATCTTTGAGGCTACCACATGAATGGAACAATTTTTCCAAGCACCATCATGAAGCAGAGGGCTGGCAACAAGAGAGTTTAAAACAAACTGAAGCAATCCCTGGAAGTGTTCAAGGCCGGATTGGATGGGGCTCTGAGCAACCTGGGATAGTGGAAGGTGTCTCTGTCCATGGCAAGGGGGTTGGAATGAGATGATCTTTAAGGTGTCTTCCAASCCAAGCCATTCTGTGATTCTGTGATAGTTCCTTTAAAGACAAGCTCCACATTTAGACAGAAAGGATGCTACTGACTCATTATTCAGAGAAACAGGAGATGGAATGGATATAAGTGAATAACAAATATATGTTAGTTCTTTCAATAAAYGTGAACACAAAGCTTATTCCTTATCATGAAAGCGTATTCTGTGCAGCTGATTAAAATATTTTAGGTCAAGTGTTTTATCTACACACAAGAGGAAAGCACACCACTAGAATTGCATGTTCATTCATTATTTTTCAAAGAATCTAGATGTGGGATTTTATCAGGATTTCTAGCATCTGGCCAAAAATACACAGGATAAACAATAGCTTAATCTGCCTATYAGGGTTAAGTAGCAAAAAATAAATGTTAAGGTTAGCTATGAAGCAAGGAATATTGCAACTAACAAAGGCGGATAAATTATAGAAGCTGGAGGCACATTTCTGTCCAGGAAACAAGAAAGAAGTGTGAATTCTTTCGTGTTTTTTACATGTAGAAATAGCTCAAAAGAAGCTACACAGGTACTGGAGAAAACATCTAACACTGAAATTTCCATACTGGTAGAGGTTGTTGATACTTCAGATAATCAGGTCAAAGAGATGAACAAAAAAACAACCTGCCAAACCTTTTCAAACTGACTTGTGACATAAACGCTTCTTATTTTTAAATATTTCCTTGAAGGCCACTTAAACTGTTTTATATTAAGTAAGCAATTCACAGGACCTTTGCCTGCAGTAAACACACTTTTTCCTGAGCAGGCTTSCTGCCTGTTGCTTATCAGATGCCCTTAGTTCTGTGATTCTGCATGCATTTACATCATACAAGGCTTTATTTTCAAGGATTATCCCAGTGAAAAAGGAATCTGAGTATGTTCCTACATTTCCTTGTTGGTGTTCCATTTTTTCACCAATGAGTGAATTACCTCAACAAAAACAATCTGAAGAGTTACTTTAGCTCCCTTGAGAATCCATCTAATTCCCTTAAACTGGATGGAAAGGGCATGATCAAAGTGAAAATGCACGCTGAGAGACTTGCTGAAATGATCCATGAATAGGGAGGACAGAACCAATGGACTGAATTGTTTTAAGTACAGTGGGAAATAAACTTGCTATTATCAAAGTTCAAAATATGCTGAGTACAAAGATAAGAGAGAGCAGATTTTCTAGTTCACTAGGTGCACATAAAAGTTGGATAAAAGCTGATAAATTGATTATCTTGAGAGCTAATTCCTTAAAAGTCAGTTCTGTACTTTCATTCCTTCCTATTACTCTACCTTTCCTAAATGTGGTAARGGATGTGTTTATTTACGACTGGTTAAATTCTTTAAAGAAAAGCTCTCTATATATTTGCACCACTTTTTCAGAGAGCACCTTACTGACATAGCTCAGAAAATAGAGTATAAGAGCCCAGATGAACTGAGAAATMTCTGATCACAGGTGATTCTGTATCCTGCAGCACTGTGAGTCAAATGTCCTGATTTACATCCTTGTACTCTATCTAAAAAAGGTTTTGAATAGAGCAAAACAACACTCCTTAGAGGGACAAGTTATTAACACAATTATACAGAAGAATCTACATGTTCTTGTGCAATGCTAATGTTGAACAATGGGAGCATATCCACATTTTAAAGAAATAAAGTTGGATTTATCTACTGAAACYGACAGAGTTTGCTGTAACATAAATATTAAGACTGTGTGGAAACCTGACGGCAACCTTGGAGTGTCTGAAGGGGCCTTCAGGGAAGATGAAGAAGGATTCCGTGAGGAATTGTAGTGATAGAACAAGGAGAAATGGAGGTGAACTGGAAAAGGTGGAATTTTGGCTAAATATTAGGAAGAAATTCTTTCCTGTGAGGGYAGTGGGCCATGACACAGGTTGTCCAGAGCAGCTGTGGCTGACCCATCCCTGGAAGTGTTCAAGGCCAGGTGGGGCCTGTTCAAGGCAAGTGTTCAAGGTTGGATGGGGCTTTGAGCAACCTGGCCTAGTGGAAGGTCTTYCCAATTTACTGAGGACATACATTTCTGTATTCCACAGACACTGGTGTAAGAAAAACAATGCTGAAAGGAGGCTGAGTAGGTAAATTCAGGAAGGAAAGAAATACTGACATTTACRCCACGGGCAGAGTTGCCAATGATACAATGTCTCACATGCCCATTGCTCCCAATGYATGTTTCTAGAAGACCATCTGGCAGAAGAACCAAAGAAAGTAGGYAGAGTTTTGGAAATAACCTAAGTTTTTCCACCTATTGTGCCCATTTCCCTTGATACCTGCTTGTCACACCTTGATACTGCAGGTGTGACTTGTACAATGTGAAACTCTAGATGCTTCCCTGGCCCCCTGCACTGGGCTCTGAATGAACACACAGCACAGAAAGGCAAATTTTGCCTCAAATATCTCAGAACTTCTATGCGGGCCAGAAAGGGACAGGTGATTATCACTGTACCTTACAGGAAAAATGACTGATAAAGCAATGAAAATCCCAGACAATCTCAGATATATATCAGAATAGCACAGGAAAACAATCTGTGAGGCAGGACTTTATGTAGTCAGATAAGTCAAATTTTTTCAGAAAAGACACAGATTTAATTTCAAATACATGCCAGAAAATGAATATGCATATTCAAATTATGTAACTCTATTTCGACATAATGGTTTGCATTCACATCAACATTCATGTTGATGTTGGCTTCCAAATTCGGATTGAAAGCAGAACCAGAGCATCTTCAAAAAGAGCTCACAAAAACAATTTGCAAATGCAATTATTGTAATTTTTTACAGTGACACACTGTTGACTCTTTAGAAACATCTCCACAAAAGCAATAAACCCCAGAATTTTCCAGATCTCTCTGATCATTGTAACTTTCTAAAATCTGYGGAAACTACACTTAGTATTTTGTTGTTCTTCAGTGACTTAAGTGGAAATATATTTTGTTACAAAACACCAACAGATTGTCATTCCTTATATGCCTGTTTTCAGCTTTAACTAGTGCTTGRGTGTTGTTTACAATGTAAATATTCTTTTTCAGCATGGCAATCATCATTATCATAGWCCTAATTCTATGCCCATATTTTGCAGGACAAGGAACAAAGAGAAGTAATTTCAGTTTTGTAGACCAATTAAAGCAGCTGGTYTAACAATGAGAGCTTTTACTAAAAATATGTACATTTACATGTACTTAGCCCATTCTGCTTGGACAGTAAATCTACATAATTTTCAAGATTTTGCATATTAACATGAATGATATGTTAATAACTTAAAGACCCAAAGCATTATAACTGCCTCTCACTAAAAATCTTAGACTAATYGAAGTAATCTACAGGAAACAGCCATAGAATATAAATTTCCTGGGAGAAAWTAATGGGAATGTAAGAAGAAGCTATTTCACACATGCAGTGGCTGTTTCATAGGTATTTGATGTGCAGGCTTTGGGACAGGTCAGCATCCTTCAGTTAACAGAAAAGGGAAATACAGCCTTACACTCTAATAAAGCAGCCTGCTGAAAATTAGCAACATAAGGGATTTTTACATAGCAAGGTGTTTCACCATTTCAGACTTTCTTCCATTATCAAGATGGTGGAAGTATGGCAAATGCAAAATTTGGTGTTGAATGGGACATTCCAAAAGGATTTAAAAATACAGAAATATTTCATCTTTGCTGATAAAATGCTGATAATCACCTCTGAACATTCAAGAAACAAAATATATAGTATTTTAATTGACTAGTGTTTCCACATGCTTTGTTTTCAGTATCATCAAAACTCCTTTATCTTTTATCATAATGTTGTCCCTAAAAAGGACCATTCCGTTGCCAGTTGTTTTCGGTTTTGTGCACATACCATGTTCTCAACTGCATTTTATTTATAACACCTGAAGTCAATTGATTCCTGAAGATGGCACTGAGSAAAATTTAAATGGATGGATAAGAGAAAAAAGTAAGGACACACAAAAACAGAGATACTTCCCTGCTATAACCTTCTAGCCTGCAGCAATTCACGTGTCAGGGATTTCCTGAGTTAGAGGTAATATCAGTATGTTTAACAGTTCTTCACAGGTTTTTCATCCATTAATTTGACTCTTTGAATAAAGGTAATTTTTTTTKGAACAAAGATAAATTTTGGAGCCAGGAGTGTCCCAAGGTGAAATTTTCCATTGTAACACTTCTTCTGCGTACATATTAATATATGTCCTGTTCTTTGTTTTGAGCATGGATCATAAAGGAGAAAATAAGCCCAACTGCTCTTCTGATAATATTATATGCTAAAACGGAACATGCTACGTACACTTTTGTCAGTCCAGATCAAAAGCATAGTTTTTATTAGAGTATTTTTTATTGTTATTGAAGAAACTTAAYGCAGGGCAGAATATAATTTTTCCATTCCTTATGTGTGTTGCACTTGAAAATTTTTGATACCCCAGGCTAGATTAGATTACACAGAAATAGCAATTGTACAACCATAAATTCCCAATCCACTTTACCASGTGCAAAACATCACAAATTCTGCACACAATCAGGTGCACTAAAATGGTCACAAATCAGCCACAATGTATTTTTCAGGACAGATATTATAGGTTTGTCCTCATACCAGCTAGTAGAACCAAACGCCACTCCACCTTCCATAGAAAGCCCAAAATGTTTTAAATACGTTTTATTTCCACTTGGCCTCTCTTCAAAGCCTGACACCCCCATAATCTGTATCTCCTTTATGATGTATGCTAAAGAATAATCCCTTCAATTTTTCAGGGGCTGGGCAAAGTTTAATCCCAAGTATGAAGGAGCTAATAACAGGAGCAGGCAAGTCTGGCTTCCTTGCTACAACACCACATTAGAAATCAGTCATCTTCATGTTGCTGCCTCAGCCCAAAGCTTCTTGCTCMCCTCAGAGTCCTCCAAACTACCAACAGAAGAACAGATCTAGAGACAAAAATGTCAATTTACCTTTGCAGTGAACAAGAAGACCTGATTACACTTGGGAGATATTGAGCAGATTGTAAACGGGGCGTTTTTCTATTTCCATAATACTTATTTAACTTAATTCCAGCTATGAAAACATCCAACACCAAGGATTCAACTAGAGTAAAAACAGCTTTTGGTGYGTTTAGTGATAGATTTCAAAACAATGATGTTGCACTCATGGCCTCTTGCAGCACAGTGAAGTTCCCTGGTGATTCAGTTCCAGCTTTCTGCCCTCAAAGTTAATATCCTCCACTTTTCTTTTTCCAACTAAAATCCTGCACAAAACATACACTCTGCCAGAATGTCAGCCAGTATGGGAAGTCTGCGCATGTCATATAAAATACTTATCAAATATTTATAAAATGAGGCCTGTCTGAAGAAAATTCCTTCTCATTCCAATCACTTTGATACTGGATTGGAATGGTAAGAATGAGGGTTAGTTTTTAATTTTCAAGATAATTTTTGCTTTTGTGACCAATTTTAGCCATTTTGGATACACACTGCACAATGCAGAGCTATCTGGTGAAATGGAATTTATCTCAACTACATGAGGATTCTATCTCAGCTAATTAGCTGGCTGCAAAGGTAACTTAACTCATACCATGCTAATGAAACAAGTCTGCTTCCACTACCAAGGTAACTTGGTTCATGCTACAGCTAGTAGTTAAGAACTCTACCCTTCTTTCTATGCTGCTTCTACTCCTTTCTGTGTATATACATTTCCTGAGATTATCTGAATATTTTTAAATAGTTTTCTACCAGTCTAAGGGGTTTTTTTAAGTGTCCATGTCATTGGGCCTTTTGGACTTGTTTATTGATGTTAAAAGAGATCCAACCCCTCTCAATCCAGCCATCTAATCTATGAATTTGGAAAAGATATTTCTCTACATTTGGCCTTCAGAGACAGCTTCCATTGCTCCATGAACTCAAATGAGGTCACAATCATAAGCTGTTATAAATCATGGTACTTTTTACAATTTTCACTTCACTCAGTGTGACTTTTTTAATCTTTCTAAAGACAGTTTCCAAAAACATTAAGTGATAGCTTTCATAACAAAGTCTTAGTGCTTAATTTTATAATTGCTGGTTAATAACACAGAGCTCAAATTCCCTTGGTGAAAACAACTGCCTTAAATTTATCATGTTAAGGRTTTTCTTATAGCACGATGTTTTTTCCTTTCATTTAAATGCAGGAATAAAATGAAAAGCTATATGTGCATTAATAAAACATGTCTATATTCCAAAATTTCCACTAAGCACAGTACAGCACTGACATCTAACACGAAAAATGGAAACAACTGCATGAAGAAATAAAAACACAAACCTAGAAGTCAGCAGTTTGCTGCCTTGCACATCAAAGCCAGCCCCTGTCTGACGGCCTTCAGGGTGACGTAGTGCAGCAGGCACTACTCAGCTGCCCTCCCATTAGCCACCAGGAAAATAAAGACATTTCAGGGCAGCATTTAGGCCAAGAAAGAGCCCATTTTCTGCTACCAACCCTTAAAATATTGTAGGACTGTCCTTGAACAGCTGATGACTCCTATATCTATATTCACCAGTCTTTCTGTACTTGCTTCTGGAAAACAGTTTTGGGTCCCTTCCAGGCTTTTTCTCACACAGAGAAGAGCCATCACACTCCATTTCCCACAACCTAATTTAAAGTGAGGAAAGCTGAAGTGTCACAGTAAAATAGTAACTGACCTTGTTTACCCAAGACCGTATTTTGATTCAGTATTAAAATACCCCATAAATAAGCTCTTTCCTACACAGTCTTAGACGACTGTGTATCTCAGTAATGGCTAAAACAAAATCAGGGTAATAAAAAATCTCTACTCAAAGAACATTYATATGCCCAAGTGAAATATATATGTATGTAGTTCTAGATTTTTAGACCTAACTCAGCAAGGCAGACATTCTACAGTTTTCTACCATTTCTACCCTCTTGCTGTTGACTATAAAAATAGCCAGATGGCTCAATATCCTTTGCCTTTCGATAAATATATACAAGGTATTCTAGTTTTAATTTATAGGGAGTACTGAAGCCAATTCAATGTTGCATTTTGCAAAAAGAGAGGATGTGCAGCCCTTTTAAAGGGTAAAAGCGTCACTGAATCCTTAGAGCTGGGTTTGGCTGGGGTAATTTCCTTCACTGTGGCTGGTGTGGGGTTGTGTTGTGGATTTTTGATGGAAGCTGTTGATAACACAGRGATGTTTTTGTTATCACTGGGCAGTGATCAGAGAGTCAGGGCCTTTTCTGTCTCTCACCCAACCCCACCAGTGAGTGGGCTGCGGGTGCACAAGGAACTGGGAGCTGATCCCAACTGACCAAAGGGATCTCCCAAACATGTGGAGTTATTCCCTGCCCATAAAGCTGGGGGAAGAAGGAGGAAGTGAAGGAAGGATGCTCACAGTGAAGATTGTCTTCTCAAGTCCCCGTTTTAAGTGATGAAGCTCTGCTTTCCTGGGAATGCTGAACACCTCTCTGCCCATGGGAAGCAGTGAATGAATTCCTTGTTTTGTTTTCCTTGTGTGTGTTTTTCTGTACCTATAACTGCCTTTATCTCAGCCACAAGTTTCCTCACTTTTACTCTTCTGATTCTCTCCCCCATCCCACTGGCTGGGGAGTTAGCAAGCATCTGTGTGGTGCTTGGATGCTGGCTGGGGTTTRACCATGACAGTGTGTTTTCTTAGCATTGTCACCCTTAATTCTAAGAACTGATTTAATGAAACTGTTTGTTTAAATATTGACTATTTGAGAAAAGAGGAACTTTCTCAAAAAGTAAAAAAAAAAATAAATTGATAATACATAAAAATACACATGCAATAATTCACAATTAGTGTCACCTCTGCTGTTCAGTCTCATTGTTTTCATTATAAATGGAATAGCTTGAACTGTAAAAACTAGGTTGTTTATTCACGAAGCAATGACAGAAAACAAATTTAAGTGTCCGTAGCCTCTTCATGTAGATGTCTTACTTGGAAACATCAGCTATTGAAATAAGAGTCTTTTGAAAGAAGGAATCTGTGGAACTGACCTTTTTTAGGACTTTTATCAGAAAGCAGAAATGCTGCTACAGAAGAACAGGATTGAAGACAATGTATTTGTTCACAGAAGTAGAGAAGAAATATGTCATAATTTCCAGTGGCTGTTATTTGCTGGCTCATCCTTCAGAATGACATAACTTCTTTTAAATAGGATGAATTATGGCAAATGCCATTCTTTGCTTAGTCTGTTTCTTCAYGTCAGAACTCAGCTGTCATTATGGTGATTTTTCTTCCTGTGATCCATCAAACGATTATGACCTTTTGTACTGCTTTTCCTATTGATCCCTATTATTGAAAACCTAATGACTATATGGAGAATGTTCTTCAATGGAGCATCAATGGCCTATGAAGCTCTCTTCCTCTCTTCTAGAAGAAATTAGTCAGGAAGTAAGCTGCAGTCATCAACCTGTTTGCCTTATTTGCAATTTTATCTTATTYCTAAGCCACATTACTGGACTTGCCTTGTTTATTTAAAAAAAACCTCAATTTTTTTTTATATAGCATTTTAAATATGACAGATTGTTCAGGTGGTGAGGATCTTCCCTCCAAGAATATTCTTTAAAAAGCCAGCCACTAAGTGAGTCCTATTTAACCACCCTTCTTATAGTCCCAGAAGAAGTTCAGTTCAGAAATATTAGCATTTTTGATTTTCAGCCTGGTTATGGASTTTTTTCTGTCTCCCAGAAGGTAGAACAAGAGGTCATGACAACAAGAAGACCCTCACCCTCTATGTACGCCTCAGCAGTACTGAAATAACTACAGCTTGTGTAGAATTAGTTACTACAGTTGTATTGTTGTTCTTCAATGAAAAATATGAAAGCTTCAGGATGAGATAAACATGCTAAATCAAATTTTGCTTCTCTCYCCTGTACTTTCCCTCTCTCTTCCCTAAATCAAAAATGATATATTTGTTATCATTAACAGAAAGGTCAGATTTGTACAGGACATAAAATTGCACTCTTCTATATGTTTATACAAAAAGAATATTTGAATAAATAAGATCTCAGCGTATTTTATTTGTGGTTTAGGGGGGGCATTTATGTAAACAAAAGGATATAGTAGGCCATGGTGCTGGTAATTCTGCTACATGTGGCAGCAGGGCACATACTCTTACTGAAAAAGCTGCTCAGATCTGGGGTTCCTCTTTCTCTGCCCTGAACAGCTGCTTTCACTCACCTTTGGCTGCCCTACAGAGCTTTTACCAGCAGATACATTTCACATTGCATGAACTCAATTCATGTTTTCAGATTCTGCATTTCTGAGATTTTCTACTTTGTTAAGAAATGTTCATATTTTCTACAGTTTTGATCGCTTTTGTTATCTGTTTTCCATTCACTACTAACTGACACTGCATCCTGTTGAATGCATCAAATCGKGTTAGATTCTCAACCTGGGAAATGCAGCTCCAGTCCCAGCTGACACCATCCCATCAACATCCTAGTGAGAAAATTACCTTGTCAGCAAGGCAAAAGTCACATTTTTAATACAGCACTAATCATCAGCTAAGTCAATAACATGAGCTGGATAAAATATTATCAAAAAGCAGAGATAGCGAGATAGCCACCAGCTTCTATTTTCTTCTCCTGTGCCTCTKTTAGCCACTCCTAAAGTCCTCACAGCCTGAATTTCAGCACATGGCTCACTCAACGCGCTTTTGATGAATTCCTGTAAATGTCCAGCTTTTCTGCTTCAGTATTCTCAAATATTCCTGCTCCTAAGAAAACCAAATTTACAACATGAGGGGCGGCTTCATATTTCTGGTACATGCAGTCGTGCAGATGTTATTCCTTAAGACTATCTTGATTGCCTCCGTGAATAATGGCTACGAGATGGCAAGGAGCCAACAGTTCTCTTAGAGCAGAAGGTATAAAACCACTCTGCTACTAAAAGAAGGCCCCCAGTAGGATAATATATTATTACGCATGATTCAAATTACAGGATCTGCAGCAGGGGAGCCAGTGGCTGAATCAGGACAGCCGCACACAGAATACTGATGATGGGATGATGGAATGCATCATRCATTGAAAGAGCTACGGTTTAGTGTTTAAATCCTCTGTATTTTCAAAGTGACTTGAAGGATCGATATATAACTGAAGCACCGTAAACAAATTGTAGATTATTAAGTGTGAGGAGAGGGGAAGTTGGTATGTTCTAACAAAAATTCTATTTCAGGCTACTTCTTTAAATAAAATTTTGTTTTGCCAAAGATTTGACCACTTGAAGCCCACTAGCAACAGCTAGAGCTTTAATTTAATAACATAATATTTAATTTGTCTCATGTTTGATTCTATTTCAGCTATTAGAATACTGAAGAGCAAAACCTTGCCTCATTAGACTATGCAGGCTGAAATCTCTGCATTCCACCGTATCCTGGGCTGRTTGTAAATTGTTCGCACAACAAATTACTTTACCCACAAAGAACTAAATCCAAATGTTCAACACAATGTTGGCTTGCCCAAATGTTTTCCATTTATAATTGAACACATCTAGAGAAAATGTGCATGTTTATTATTAAAAAAAAAAATACAAACACCCAAAACTCCCACATCAAACCTATTTCCTAATATGAAAAGCTGGTTAGATAAGAGTTTTTCAAGCTAAGATCTAATCTTTTCTGTGTAGATTAATCACATTCTAAAAAAAAATTCTATATTTCGCTTTGCTGCAACATACCCTGAAGCAGTATGCAAGCTCTCCCTTGACTTCCTTTCATACTGGCTCTTGTATTCAGTTATTCTGGTAAATGGATGCAAATCAGGTGCATTGTGTCGAGGTGGAAGGAAGGGGGTGAAATTTGTTCAGAAATGATCTCAGTTCTATTCATTAATAAAATGACATCTTGACTGAAARTGGTGAAGAATGAAATATAACAGTACTGAACTTCACTCAGTTGTAACAGATGCATGTAAGAACCTTTAGAGAAAGCCGAATATGTAAAACKGCCACAACGAAATGATTTCTGAAGCATTAGAATAAGTATTTAGACCGTGATGGCAGCTAAAGATGCAAACTCAATGCTGCAGCAACACCCTTTTTACCTTCCAAGACAGTTAAAGGTAATCTCAGGCTATAACTGGAGGAAGCAGTACCACATTAGGTAAGGACTACAAGGAGACAAGCATACATGAAAGAAAAATATATGCACAATATTAACAATTAAAGACACTTTTAAAGGTTTTATGGGGCCAACAGAAAAAAAAAATGGAACAATGCCCAAGGTTACCTGCAGAGACAGCACACAGTTAAAAAAAAAATCAAGAAATTGTAGCCATCGTTTTGCATAGCGATTCAAATTATGCTGGCAGAATAATTAATGGAGGACCTAATCTCTGTGAGGAAAAAAAAAAAAAAAAAAGAAAAGAAAAAAGGCTACGTTAAACAAAGTTCATTACTGCATGATGTAAATGAGTTTCTCACCAGTGATGTCACTGATTGGCTGGGATGTAGAGCTGGTTTCGAACAGTGCAGCATGGCCGGATTGGCTGCTAGCTCTTCTGGTTACTGCCTGCTTGGGCAGCGGTCGAACCAGACTCTTTCTGTCTCTCTTGTTGTCGTTTGAAGCAAATCTTGTTCAGCCCAGCTGTGTCTCCATAGTAGTGGCACCCTAAGAGAGTCTCCCTCCTGCTTCCCACAGCTCATCTGTAAGGCGGTCGCTGCTGTGAAATACCAGCCTTTGGCACGGAGCCCAGACTGCGTTGTTAGATCCGTCTATAATACAGAAAAGAATTTTTTTAAAGCAGTTCTTTCACCGAATTACATCCTAAGAAGGATTAATAAGCACTAAATTGCAACTGATTTGTGGACTTTTAAATTATGTAGCTAGCACGCTTTCTGAAATAAAATATTATCTAACTTGCAATAGCACAGCATCATTGGTTTAAAAAAAAAAAGACAAACAGGAAAAAAAAAAGGAAAGAATGAAAGAAAAGAAGAAAGAGAAGCAACAACTCTTCTTTGTTTACCTTGATTACAAAAAAGAAATAATTCTTCCTTCTTTCCCTTAGAACGGTAACTGATATCTTGGTGCTACGCAAGAATATTTTAAACTATCGCCAGTTTTCTATTTACATCCGAGTCACTATTTTCAGGTTAAGGCAAGGGATCTTAATTAGCATTCTCTTTAACTATGCAAACTGAGACAGGGCATGAAAGAAAAATGCTGTATGGAACAGACAGAGACAGAGAGACAGAGGAAGAAAAAAAAAAAAAAAAAAAAAAATCTGTGCAGCTTTTACAGTTCAGCTGTCTGACCCCCTGCAAAAAGAATGCAGTCATATCAACTTTGCCAGACAATGGAGTACCTACAGGCTTTCCTCTAGACAAGTCCTTTATAACCAGTCAGTATTATGTGCTGCAGACAGTGGCCAATCGCTAAGCTGCTTTCTACAGCAGTGACACAATAGGTGCACTGGCCACACTGTCCTCCTAGCCTCCGACAGCGGTGCAGGTTCATTTTTTGTACACTGGAATACGCATATGTCTTAAATGTTCCCACTGTATGGAAAAAAAAAAGCCCCACCAGCCTAAGCTCGCTTTGTTTTGCTATAATTACATCAGCCTAATTACTGCAGCCGAGCCGCAGAGCCACTGCTCAGAGCGGCGCATAGGCATGCACGTCATATAAATATGCATGAGCACGCCTGCTTATTTAAATACAAAAATGCATCAATTGCTGGTGGTGCCTTTTTGGTTTTGTTTTCTGCATGTCCTTCCTCCCCGCCCCCCCCCCCCAACACCCATTCCTGATAAACCAAGTGAGTTAAGGACGCCTAGCAAATGCGGTCACCATTTTTCTCCCTTTATTTATCCAAACTTTTATTCGTTCTGTTCTAATTGTGAGCATTCAGTAGGAACCAAAAAAAAAAAAAAATTGAAATGTAAATGAGTGTCAGTTAGTAAGGGAAGGGTATTGCAGACCTAGGGCATTTTTCTCCCTTGTCACTACCCATCAGAGAAAGCGCCTGTAAATGAATATGCGAGCACTCCATCATAGCCAGGCATCAGATGCCCAGTTCCTATTAAAGCCCGATGATCCCCCAGCATGTGCACGCACCCAGCTTGTGTGTTTGGCTACTCTGTAATTACAGCAGCTCTTGTAACTGTACCTGAATCCGCTCATACAGTCCAAAGATTAAATCATCACTATCCACGTATTAGCAGACATAATTGGGCACATTCTATAGTGGGAATCGCCATGCTAATTTTTCTGATTTTATGCATGGGATTTACATATTCATGAAGAGAATAGCTGTTATGACCGCCGACAGAGCAACATGAAAAGAAAAGACACCATTCTTCAGCACACAGAGTATACAAAACCTAGAGGGAAAAGATGCAGCATATGGCGACAAGGAGAAGAAGTTGTTTGGCTTTCGAGGGTTATTTTCTTTCCTATTTATAAGTTCTGGGTAGACGGCTTACAAAAGCATGTAAGTATTCTGATCACGAAGGCAAAGTAAGTCTGTGTTATTAGTAATCATCCACTGGTAGCTGAAATAAAATMATTTTCCAGTTGGTGCCCAGTGTTCTGCAAGTTTTGCCTTTGCATTAGAGACCATTATCAGTTTAAGGATGCTTAGGACATATTCATCCAGGAGAGCACAAAAATACTGATGAATCAGAAAGGAATAGAAATTCCAGCTGATATTTAAAAAAATCTTGATTTGCTATTCTAATGACTACTTCGAATTAGGGAACTACATCTTTCCCAGGAAAGCTGATGYTCTTCATTACCAGAGATGCTTTTTACCCAACTTATTAGAACTGCATGTTTTCCAAATCTGMTAAAATCCTTTGAGTGACTTTCTGATTCTATTGTTTTTAAAGAAAAAAAATCACTACAGAAAAGATGATTCAGGCAGTATTGTAAACTAAAACACCTTGATTTGTATAATAATAAACACATTATGTATAATAAACACATTATGCATACTGTAACCTTGTCCCTTTTATGCATTTAGTATAATAATTTCTTAAATGTCTGTTTATCTCTCTGCTATCTGTCACTCAAAGCAGCCCAAATTTCCTTATAATAGCCAGATAACAATACCTAAAGATGTCTGCATTCCCCTACATCTTCCTACACTTGATAATGATAATACTACAGATAACAAGGTGAAAAAAATTAATTCTTTTCAAGGAAAATTTTAATACAATGGCTGTGTTTGACAGGCCTTGTTGTATAACAGTTTTTACAAAATACCCTATTCAATACTCCTCAAAACAAGAAAAAAAGAAGGGTTTTTTATTTACATTTGTGTACTATACATTTATTTGAATTACAGCCCTTCAATGCAGTCATTCAGTAATATTTTTGTAATGACAGAAATTATACTGTATATCTCATTATAAAAAAAATGCATTTAAAAGCTAAAAGATATTTTATAAGATATTATGAATTCAACTAGCAATATTGAAATTTTATTTAAAAATAAGCTCAAGATATTGATTTGGTTGTCTAAAGTAGATTTAAAAAAAAAAAAAACCACAAAACAAAAGAAGCACTAAAAAAAATTATTTAAACCCAGTAATATTAACTAAAGCGTATTTCTCCACCCAGACTACTGTTATTGTCTCTGTCAAAACAACAAGCTGTCAAATGCCTTCTTTGTGTTTGTCTTTACCTAGAATTCAAACTCCAGCAACTGTAAATCTGTGAGCTAATTATTAATTTTCTCCTTTTACATAAATGTSTGGGCTATGACATCATACAGCACAAAAATAAGCTTCACTGCTAAAAGGGAAGCCTTTTGACAGCAGAATGGTGATATAATTTTTAAGGTATGACCCTTTTAAAAACCTTAGCGTGGACTCTATTCAAGAACCCCACTCCATTATGTCAAGTACATTAGTGCTAATTTGAAGCTTTTGTTACAGCATAACATCAGAAAACTTCAACCATTCATGRAATAATTTGAGGCAGTTTTCTTAAAGAAAATATGTAATTTTGTGTTCTGTGTTCACTGAGAGAGAAAAATGAATATGTCTCTTGTTTGTAGTAATGACAAATTTCAAGTGCACTATTGAAGAAAATTAAATCACATACCTCTAAACATGGGCAGATTTTGTCTTATTTTATAATCTCTACTGTACTGAATTTTTTTAACTCATTCCAGCAGAGCAAACATTTGCAACAACAGTGTAAGAAGAAATTTCAGCAAAAAGATTATCTGATTTTTAGATTTCATAAAATGAAATTTGATAATAGTTTAAAAGTACATCTATGTTTAAAATAAGATTTCTTATTCTAGAAAAGCATCATGTGCTACATCAGTTTTCTACCCCCTTCTATAATTTCAATTGCTGCTTTCTTTACAAATGATCACCTTTTCCTCTGCATTTTCATTGTATGCAGTGCTATCAGCCTCAGTCCTTTATTCACACATACAATAAATGCCCAGAATACATCATGCAATGTCAAAAGTATTAATTATTAYGATATTTGGTGTATTTACTTGCTACATCTTCCTGCTTCTGAATTATGGTCTGAATTTTCAATCAACGCTCAGGCTCTGACATCYATGCCTAAACACTGGCCCTGCTATGTGCTCCACTCCAGAAAATTACCACAGAACTGAAATTYTAGAACCTAAATAAGCAGGTAGTCTGACTTGTAGAACTGCCAGAAACCTGCAGCTCAATTATACACTACAGGAGCTCCCATTAACTGGGCTGCCTTAATACCATGCAGATGTCAAACACTTTGCTTTCATAAGGGGGGCTGATACAAATATTGACCTGATCTTTTTCATTTTAGTAACTCTAACAATCCCAGATGCTCTGATGATGAAATAGAGCTTTCSAGGCTTGGGTTTATAACCTTCCATGGAAAAGCAACAATGCCTTAAGAGGTGAAAAATGTAGCATTCAAGATTAGTACTTAAATTTGGGGCAACACAAGACTAGAAGTGATGTGATGTAAAATATCAGGTCTGTAAGAAAAGTTTCAGTACGAAAAGTTAGTTGTCAATTAATATCTGGATGAGGAGAAGTGCTAAAAACTTGGACTTCATTGTCCAGGGCAGAACCAGTTTAGCTGTAAACTACTCTGGTATTATGGCATCCATAGAGACATGTAGATGAAAACTGACCAAAGGATTTCCACTGTTGTATCTTTCATGGGAATATTCAGTCAAACAACCCTACATAGGAATAACAACAGGTTTTTTATTCCATTTTTAATGAAATTTTCCAGGAAACTTCTGGGCTACACACAATAAATACAGAGCCTACACTTTTAAAAACTTGAATCATAAAAGCAGGTAAAGGTGTGTTATTATGGGGTAGATTCATAACCAGTGTACATTAAGTGTTTAATATATTATTTGGGGAATTTTCCCYATTTTTTAATATTTTYATTCATTTGTTATTTAAAATAMTGGATGYAAAAATGACTGAGCCTTTTAAGTGTCACTGAGCAATCACATTTAGGAATTTTTTTCACGAATCTGTTTTAAAAATACATTAAAAATGTTTGCTTAAAGTCTTTGCCACTTAAAAGCATGTACCRTTCTGGTGAAAATCTCATCTTCATTCACCTCTTGAAGAAACTCATCTTAAGGTTATGTTAACCCTAATTTCCTACTTGGTTGTATCTTCTTATTCAGAATTCATCGTTTCCTCAGGCTGTACTTAGTCCTCCTAAAGAGCTAAAATTGAATGATACGCTTTTGACAGTAATTTAATTAAACTGATTGTAGAAGCATGTAAACACACGATTAAGTGTCTATTTCTCCACAGTGGGTATGGTGCTGTAAGCACCTCTACCTTGAAGYACCCCACCCACCATAAACCTAACTTCACTTACTGTCTTTCACTTATTTGGGAGCAGGATAYTCTGGGTGATGCCACAGGAGCTGTTACTGTGTGAATACTTGACCTCTTGCATGTTCACAGCCTACTGTAAGCTGCAGCTGCAGCTGAGTTAGCTGAACTAAACTTCTGATTTTAATATCGTTTTTCCTCTTTTTATTGCACATGCATTAAGTAAACCTCAATAAATGTTCATTTYCAAGAGCAAACACTCTGGGGTTTATCATTTGATACAAGTACCAAAGCAACCCACACTATATGATGGATCTGCTTCTACATGTTGTTTCATCTTGAGATAAAAGGGGCTCTGTCTGAAGAATGGGAAATGCTACGAGATTGCTATRAGTTTGCTGAATGTTTGAATTAGCAGCACCCAGAGACAAAGRTAATAATTTTTGATTGTATTTGTCTCCTTATTCATGAGGAGGAAGCACTGCTGTGCAAAGGACTGAACACAYCCATCTACATCATGGAGGATTTCTGTTGTATTAAACATATGAACCTAGGACACACTTGGAGTTTCTCAGTCTACACTGACCTTGAGAGTCTACCTTTAATGGAGTGTATTTTGGGTAATATTTCAGCACATCATGCAGACAGCAGCCAAGAGGAAAGCCTATGCTACCCAGCTGTAACTCCACTTACTTGCCGTTTTGTAACCTCAGGTGAACTCTCCTCAAATACAGAAAACAAACACTGTATTTGAAAGAAAATTCAAAGTTAGGAAGTCCTTTAAGCACAAGATGTCTAAACACTGAGTATAAGATGTCAAGAGCAAGATGACAGCCCTCTCAGTCCACATGTGAAACCTCTCAGGGAGGCAATGTCAGTCTGGGCTACCGGGGGCCACTGATGAAAGCAGCAAGATAATAAAGGACAGCTGCTGACAGGTACCTCTGACATGTTGATAYACAAGGAAGTTCCACCACCTTCCCTAAAACACAGAAAACCTCCATCCATTAGTAAATAACACTTGCAGTGTACCTTACAAGACAGCAACCACAGCAGGATTTGGTGGTCTGTGTTCAGTGTGAACTCAATGTCCTCTGGCCTCCCTGGATGGGGGAACCACGAGTCCCGTGTGGTGGCTGCCCARCATAGGGAAAAGGCATGGATACCTACCAGTGTTTAAAAATTAAAGTTTTAAAACACTCTATTTCATTCTCATTATTTACCTTCACCTTTCTAACAAAACTAATCTTGAAGCAGTCAAGAGGGAGACAATAAGACACAGAAGTTTATGGGTCAAGATAAAGACAGTGAGGTCACTCACGAGTTTCCATCACTGGCAAAATAGACTTGGCTTGAGGAAAGTTTAACTCTTTGCCAGCCCTCAGTGCACAGAGGGGAGGAGGAATAGGGACTGTGGTCAGTYCATAACAGCTCTTCTCAGCCACTCCTTCCTCCTCACACTCTTCCCCTGCTCCACTGAGGGTCTTCAGGAAAAACTTTCTCCTGTGTGAGCAATCCACAGGCTGAAGTCCTTTCAGGAARCATCCACCTGCTGCAGTGTGGGGTCCTCCAGAGACTCTAGTGTGGSTACCTGATCCACAATGGTCTCTCCAGTGGCTGCAGGGAAATAGTTGTTCCAGCACTTTCTCTCCAGGGCTTGAAGCAGATTCCTGTGGGGACACTTGCAGTAACTACTCCCACTCCTCCTGCTCTCTCCTCAGGGCTCTTAGGGCTGTTTCTCTCACRTTTCCCCTCAGCAGCAGGCAGGCTCTGCCCTCCCTTACCAGGCTGTCCCTGATGCACAGCACCATGGCTGTGGGGCTCAGCTGTGTGTGTTTGTGGATCAGCTGGAACTGCTGCCCAGCAGCCCCTGCCAGTCCCTGGACGCCTGTGTCCAGTGTGCCCTGCTCCTGCTTTCTGGGCTGACGAGTGTCAGCAGTTCACACACATCTTCCCTCGACTGGCACAGTGTTTCAATGAGCACACACAGAGTATTCTCAGTTTGCCCATGAGAAGCACTGCTGTGAAGTGGCTACAGTGCATATGGCTTTTCATGCCAAGCACAGGTTTCTCTACAGAGTGACTTCATTTTCCACAGACAGCTATCCACAGCCAGTCTTCAAGACAAAACATATACAAAAACCATTTTCTGTCCCATAGCTAAACTTCATGTGCACACGGGTACAAGAAACCGTTTCTGCTTTCTCAACTCCACAAAGCAGCAGACATAGAAAAGAAAACTGACAATTGCTCAAAACCTTGCTGCCTCTGGCTTCTTGGCAATTAGTACCTGAGGTGATCTAAGAGGTTACAACCTCCAGTTATGAACCTGCAAAACAGGAGCAGGGAAAGCCCTTTGAAAGTGGAAACAGCAGACCCAGCTTCCACTGTCAGCAGCTGCTCTCCCTGGGGCCAAAGGTCTGAGCATGGATAAGCTCCACACTTCTGACTCCTTCAAACAATGTGCTGCTAAGGAAAGGGACAACAGGTAAAATAATGCCTTCTTCTGGTGGCAAAGGACAAAGAATGCTGATCAGCTCAAAGCCACTTACACAGCCATGGCAATATCCAAGTGAAGACACCTAAACCCTTCCTTTGCACCAAGGAGAAAACTTCCGTATCTATTATAATAGGTCTTCTCCTTTTGCATAATTCTTAAGAATCAGAGCCAGACATCAATCAAAGAACCCTATGTGTTACTTTAATAGCTAGGATTAATAAATTATAGGTTTCCCAATATAAATAACTGTGCATTCAGTATGAGCTGCTGTTTGAAATGTATTGATAATTGAGGAAGGATTTGGATCGTTCCCAAGTCAAACTGTGCTCTCTGCACAACAGCAACCTTCCCCACAATGTTCATTGTCCCAGTCTGCATCACAGCCTGCTCCTTGATTTAACACACCTAGGTGATGCTAAAACCCTTGACAAGTCTATCCTTGACAAAAATAGTACACGATGAGTCTCGAATGTAACACACAAGGCATATACATTCATTTTCCTTGCCATAGTTCTTTAAGTGATAGGCTACCACCACATCAAACAAAAGATGTTGCACTCTACAAGGACTTTCATAATTGCAGATATGTCACTCAGAAGGCAGTGTCTGTATTAACTCTTGCCTTGCTCATTTGCTGTGCTTGAAGAGACCTCTTGGCCTTCTATTTGAAACAGCGGTGGGAGAGAGAGGGAKGGAGGAGAAGTCCTAATGCATACATGCTCAAGGAAACAYTCAGGGATTTAACTGTGGGATTCCYATTACTATCAGTGGGGGATGTTTAGGGATTTAGCTATATAACACTTTGARAACATGCATCTCTGTGTGGGGAGGAGGACAGAACTGCTCTGAATTTGCYTTTACCACTATGTCTCCAGCCAAGGAGGTTAATAAAAGGTTYAAAGAGAGGCAGGATAGAGGTTCTGATAGGATGGCAATGCTGCCTGTCCAGCAGGGCTCTCAGGTGTATTCACATGTCATTCCATGCCAWCATGTACACTTGGCAAAATGCAGGCATAGAAATGTGTGCAACGTGCACTTTCAGCATTAGCCTGGCCAGAACATTAAAGCAAGCRAAAACATCAGAGAGCTTAACATGGTAGACTTAAGCTTCATTTTCCACCAATTCTAACATTCATATCTCTCTAAATTCTTAGGAAAAAAATATGAAGCACCTCATAAAAATTTAGAAAATTCAGGGAAAAAGCTCATGTTATTTGTATTCTTTTCAACAATTTAGCTTTTAGCTAGTACTTTCATAAAAACCTTAAGTAATAAAGAGTTTTATGCTAAGAATTCTACTTCTACCACTATTTAAAGGATTAATTTGCAATTTAGTAAAAAAAAAATTTAAAATTAGTAATCTTCAATACATAATGACAGCACATCTATATCTTATGCTATAACCATTTCACCTAAGTACTAATAGATCTGGAGTACTGCCTCTGCAAAAAAATAGGCTTTCAGACATGAAATCCACACAGAGAGTATGAGCACATAAAGAACCTTCAAGTAAAGACCAAACAAAYAAGATGCACATGAGATGTACAAATGGACTGTGGAGATGAAACACATCATTCCAARTTACAGTCAGAGCATTAAACTAATGTGTGCTGTGCTGCTGTGCAATGTCTGAGCCTGTGGCTTGCTGCAGCAAGTGAACCCTATACCTGGGTTTCAGTACTTAAAGAATTGACATAGAATTGATTGTGMTGCCTGCTCGATGTCTCATATGCTGACACTGAAGCACTTTTTTCCCTTTTTTTTTTCCCCTTAGAGAAGATGGACGTTAAATATCCTCCCATTTTTCGGCATAATCACCAAGCAAAGAGATTGGCAGGTACCAGGGTCTAGATCTGTTTGGCAGAACAATACTGAGAATTGTCCTATGCTCAAAGAGGATTTAGCTTATTGCCCAAATCAACACAAGACTTCCATACACATTCTGTTAAAATGTAATGACCTTTCCATAAAAGCAACACACAGATTTGAATGTGTTCTCCCTCTTGCAATGGAGGAAAACAAAATTCTCAAGTCTCYGGTCCACTTGGCCCTCCGTTTCCATCTTCTCTATTTTAGGGAGGCTGCTTTTCAGAGGCTGAAGAGGTCTGATTCTGGCCCTAAAACTTGGGATGACAAAGCTTGATTTTCCAGGAATGAGAAGATTTCACCCTCCTTGACACAACTATTCCACAGGATAACCTGCATTAATTCAAGCAATGCATCCCATGGCCTTTGACAAGCTATATCAAAGTAGTGTTAGATAAGTGACAGTGATACCACTGTTGCTTTCAGGTATCTTTTTTCTGCAGGTTTTGGGAGCATTTAAATAGAGACACTTTCCAACTAATAACAAGTGCTAAACCCACTGAGGAGTACAGGATTTATGCATCCTGTTTTTTYYTTTTTTTTTTTTTTAAWTTTTTTTTTAATTTTTTTTCTTTGGTTGCAGTAAACCAAAACTAATCATTTCCATGAAWATATCTCATCTCACCAGCAATTTCCATGATGCAGAATATTCAGTTCCAGGACTAAGATGCTATGTATTTCCAAATAAAAATATCAGGAATGATAATATTTATACCCAGCAACAAGAAACACACTCRTTTATGTGCAAGAGAAAGATTAGAGTTGGACTGAAAACCCTCCAGTGAGTATCGCTGTCTGGAAAAGCTACATGTTTTCCCATGTGTGTGTTACGCATGCATGCTGACACACTAAATGATAAGATTTGCTTCAGAAGCAAATGAATAAAAAATAATGTTTAGACATGATTGATCCCAGACTGTTCCTACATATGATATTCCAAATGCAAGGAATTTAATCTCAAATTCTGGAACTTGAAGTAATACCTTTTTTTTTTTTTTCAGGAAGCATTCCAGCTGTTTGGTTTTCTCCTTTCCRCCCACACACTGCACTCAGTGTACCAGAAACTCCTCATGTTTTACTGTAGATGGAAGGTAAAGGAGAAAGGCAATGTTATATCTCTTTCATAATACTTAGTACCAGACACCAAGTCATACTTCAGACCCAAGTGTGCCTGGTTAAAACCAGTCAAGAAAACTCCCTTCTGTGATACATTTTTGTTATGTGCAGGAAAATAGAGCAACTCCACATGACAAATGCAAATAAAGCAATGGGCAGCGGTCAAATTTTGCAGAACCTTGACATAAAAAARGGCCCCATGTTCCCTTAATTATTGTCAGATGACATGTATGGCATATATGTCATCTGTTGACTTATGCACACCTCTCCAAAGGAGCACTCTGCAGCCTTTTGGTGTGGAAATTTACACAGCCAGCTTCCTCCTGTCTCACATGGCCACAAACCATGTCCTCTCAAGTGTCACATCCCATTGCCCCGACGCTGTTTGGAACGCTGCACCCTGCTGTTTGCGAACACCCAACAAGGGATTACTTCATCTTGTTTTCTCATGCTGAAAAGTCAAGGCTGACTTTAAAGCTGAAACAGTCGGTCTCTTGTCACTGAAAATTTGATCAGGTGTTCCTCCACTGCAGCAGTTCAGATTACGTTTCTAACAAATACCACAAGCAGCAAAATGCTTTCAGCTATCAAATCCTTTACATAAGAGCTGAAAGTAACTCAAACCAGCTGAAGTGAAGTGCAAGGTACATGGATAGTGTCGCTATTCTTGTTGCTACATTTTTATTGTGCTGTTGATAACTGATGACACCCGCTGGAACATGATTCTTTTTTTATTTTTGAACTCTCAATAGTGTCACAGATTCAAGTGCTGCATTAACTTCTGAGAGTTTTCATTATAACACTCTAGCAAACCACGAAACATGATGAGAAGATGTAACACTCAGCTTTTCCTGACATGGACCGTCTAATAGGGAGCCATAATTGCTTTCACTTAAAATGGAAATGAAAGGGAAAAACCCTAACCTAGATCTATCTTGWGCTGCAATAATAATTGCCTTTATCCACCATGCTACTCATATCACAGTGTACCACAAATGTTCCAGTAAAGTGCTGGATGAACCATATTGTCAGCAAATGGTTGTACCTGCCAGTCATGGTATTAAAAGGTTAATAAAAAAAAAACATATCCAACCATTTTTTAAGATCACCACAAAGAGAGGGATTGTTTTGTCCCAAGTAACTCTGGCACTCAAGACAGAGCAAATGAACAATCCTTCCTTCYTTTTTCCTGTCCTCTGCCACTACCCAATAAGAACATTTTCCTTGAAAACCTGTTGAGGTTACTGCTACACATACATAAATGCAGCTAGGATGAGYGAAAATAAGTGGACACATCTGGTAATCAAATCCTCTGGACAGAGTTGGAAATGAGAAAAAGGTTGTTAGGTAGGAAGACAGGCACCCAGCCAGGAGAACAAGYCTCAGCAAGAAAGGGGAAGCAATGCAGATTCCTCACTCTGGCTTATGGAGCTTGTGGGCTGMAGTGGGGCCCTGCAAGAGGGCGCAAAAGAAGAGGGAAGAGGYTCCGAGTGCAAGGAAAAGCTGCATGAAATTCAGTCTCTCAAAAAAAATGGGGGAAAAGAATTGAAATTAAAGGAAATGTGCAACTTGTTTTAAACATGTGGGCCYTATTCTTCCCATGGACTGACAACACACTGTAGCTCCAGAAAGTTCAATAATCAATTGTGTGTTTGTCCAGGACCCTGCAACACAACAGGACCTTGACCTCTGGATACTGCACGAATATAAAAAATTAGTTCAATAAATAAATAAATGAACAGCAATGGAAGATGGAACCAAATCCCTGAAAATGGAAAGAACTGGAGGTTAAAATAAAAACTGCAGAAGCTGGACTTACKTTCAGAGAAGTGCATCAGAACTGATGTCCATACCATTGCTAGTAAATCAATTTAAATACTGCAGCACAATTCTGAGTTCAGTCCAAATTTACCTGACAGAAATAATATCAAATACTGCTGTAAAGTGTACTATAAAGACACCAACAACATCAGCAAAGTTTCGTACAAAGAGAGACAATCAATCTATGAGCAATAATGCAGAAAGAATTAAAGGATAAATTATGTTTTTCTCCAGGTGGAGAGTTACATATGCCTCAGAAAATTGCTTTTTGGTGAGTTTGTTATTGTTTTAAASCAATAAAGATAAATTGAAAAGGTAAATAAAAAAATGTCCAAAAKTCATCCTCAAATAATAACTGTCTCTATGGCATCACCATTAGCCAGTTGGTTTGTCTTTTTAAGAGGTCTAGAAGGCTCTGAATACCTGAAATGTTAAAACAATCACTCTTTAGGTCTCATATTTGTGTTTCTTAGGACTGAACACAAAACTTGGATCCATGAACCCTCATATCTTCCCACAGCTCCCCCTCTTTTTTTATCTCCATCATTCATTTGGTGTTGGAAAATGCTCATTTGAGTTTTTTTTCATAACCCAAAAAATGAAATCCATGTTCTGAAAATGATCCAGTTTATATCCAACGTAGTTCCTAAATGGAGTTAATTTCAGTAAATCCTATATATTTTTGAAAAACAAAAAACCCACAAAGAAACAAAACAAACACAAAAATGTAAACRGCATCAACACAAAAAAMCAAAACAAAAAACCAAAACAACCAGGAAAGACCAATCAGAAAACCACATACACATAGTCTGGACCTTGGCTGATATCCACATTTCTGTCATACTCTTARTATATTGTTCCTTTTTACTTTTTTAATGCACCACTTTAATTTTCTYCCTTTCTTTCTTATATCACTTTTAGAACAAGAACTATTAAAATAGTGTTTTTCAATCCTCAAATGTTGATGTCTTTCTATGAAGAGTTTGTCCTTTCTCTGTGTTGTTATTTAGTATCAAGTCAGACATTCCAACGTAGGGTGACTGAATAAATTTCAGATTGGATTGTTTCTTTTTTTTTTTTTTTATTTTTGGAACCAGCAACCACGTGCGGTACAAGATTTTAAGAACTGTACTGTAACTTCCCCTTCATAGGGCTGCTGTTCCACAGTGGAATCCTAAAAGAGCATCCTCCATACTGATAATCATTTTTTCCATCATATTCTACAAAATTGAATTGATTGCTTCATTCCTTCATTCCAGAGATAAGAAATGTTACTATCAATTAATTAAAAGTCTATCTGACACCGGCTCATGCTTCAATAACATGTGCCAGTCCACTACCAGAGACTGAAAACTTCTACAGAAAGAACAAAGACAACTCCTCTTTTTTCAATTTTGAAATATTGACTGCACTTCTACGTCTTACTTTAAAATTGTCATATCACAGAAAACAGTCAGGTCCCCTCCTAACTTCCCTTTCTTCTGACCCTATTGAGTTACAACTCTGTCCAGTAATATCAAAAGGTAAGSGACAGCTCTGTATAACCATTGAGAATATGCATGTCATAAGAATTATGAATTACTTGTTCTTCACATTTTTRCTAGGCTTGTAGTAGCTAGCTGTACCTGATGGAAAATTTTTCTCTTGGTGTGGCTATGAAACACTTCATATATTAATTACATTTATATTTGTAAAAAACTTTGCTGATTGTCCATCTGATTCATGGAAAAGGTTTTTCCTATTCCTTTACTTAACAGTCACCATAGTTATAAGACAAACATTGATCTGAGAGCTTTTTTGAGAGCTGGTGAGTTTGTCTTCAAGAAAAGAGCACACACATCAACCTATATGAAATACAATGTTTATCCATTGTGTGCAAAATGTACATTATGTTGTATTATTCAGGGAATAAAATTGCCAGGCTAGATCTGATGCTTTAGTTCTATCGCTCAAGACACTTCCACTTATKTGGAGACCACTAAGAGGGTTAGAATAGTTTGAGCTCTGGTACTGGTGAAGATGAATTTTCACTTGCTCAGAGAGCTCTTTGAATCTTTTTAGCCACAGGGAACACTAAAGAAGTTCTAGAGATTGTTTGATAGAATATAGGTTGGAGACAAGACATCTGCAAAAATCCTTTTGATTCCTCATCTGCATGAATCTCTCAAGAAGTAAACAGTTGAAGAGGCACTGCTTGCAGTCAGCAAAGCAATATTCAGAGGTAWTTTTGGGACTCGTCTTAGTCCCATGACCGTATATCTGATACAAATAATTTTAGGACTTTTTTAGCACCTAAATATTCAGATATAAACCTTCTAGACTATCACAGTATTTCCTTCATTCCTACTGCCAGTGCAACCTGATGGAAGAAATATCCATATGATGCCCAGTCCAATACCTGCTGTCAGTCTTGGTCCCCTATGTCAAAACATGAGGCACCAAGAACCAGCCCTGTGCCTGTTTGGTTGTTTTAAGGTATAGTAGAATAGTCAAATCTGAAAAACTAAGCTTTTAAACAGTCTCTTTAACCAACTTTTTTTGGTTGAAATAAACTCAGCTGAAGTAGAATGAATTTTCAGTTGAATAATTATCCAAAACCAGATAATACTCATGTTWAATTACATGAAACTCTTGCAGTTAATCTGTTTCATTTTATAGGACTACTCCAGGAATGTTTAAAAACATCAGCCTCTCTTAGTGTCATAACATTAAGCATAAAGAAAATCAGGTCTGAGTGACAAAAGGCTGTCTTTTAAAAAGAAAACTACATAGAGATTTTTAACATAAGAAATTTTAGGAGTTGTATTTTCCCTCATTTGAAATCCTGATCACAGTGCTCCAAAGAAAAACAGAGTTGCAAATTAAATACATTCACTGTTCAGTCTAAGTCATCCATCAGAGGCCCCTGGATATTGGGTGCTCCTAGTTTGAAACTCGATTATCTGAAACAAGTGAAACTTTGCAAAAACTCAAAAAACTATAGGAGTTATTGATATATGGATGGTATGAGAATTGCTTCATTGAAAATGACCCAAAAAGCTTTCTCTGTTTCTCTTCCTCCTCAACAATTTTTACTGAAGCATAAGACAATGCTTTTAACACAGGAAAAAAAAATTCAAATACAAAAAGTGGGATAACWTTTGTCCCAGTGTTACACCTGCAACACAGGCCAGTGCAGCATGCAGGGAGGGAAAGCAAAGACAATTGTTTGTGGGCTTTTTGGCCTTCTCTAAGAATTGTAGAGCAGGCAAGGAGCCTATTTAAATAGAAAACTTTGATTTCTATCCAAGAGCAAAGCCAAGGAACWTTAATCCATCTGATGATAAATATGGCACATCCAAATGCTTACTCAAATGAAACAAAATYGGATTTTGTGGTCTGTACCTGTCACAGGCAGCTGCACACTGGAAGTTAAGGGCTGCTTTCATAAATGAGCAAAACACTTTCCCATATACCACGTTTTGAGAACATACATAAACTCTCTTTACTTCAGTAAAACTTTAAAATGAGCACAAAGACTTCCTGATTTGGGAAAGGAGTGAACAGTGCTCAGGTTTGCTATAGCAAAAACTTAGATCAGRAACCCTATGTCACCAATTGCTACAGATTTTTCTAGTAGTGAAGTCTATAAATACTTCTTATATTTCTGTAAAACTAACACAAATGAGAACAAGCAAGCTATCTTTATTTGAAAGAATTAAAAAATGAAAAGCAAGTAGATTATCACTTAAATTTCCCAATTCAGTACCCAGAATAACAGGAAGGCTCTTTTTGTAGGTAGTTGTTTTTCTTTTTCCTGTTTTTGTTTGGGTTTTTTGGTTGTCTGTTTTATTTTGGTTTTTTTTTAACATTGTGAGAAAAAGACACCCTGACTCAAACCAACGTAAATTCTTCTCTCTTGCAGCCATGGGACTCAAATGAAAGTAGATAATTTTTTTATTTCCATGTTGTTTTCTGTTCCATAAATTGTCAATGAGAAACCTTAGAGATGAATTTAATGACACATTTGGAATAAGCTTGTGCAAAGCAGGTAGAGACACTTGGATAGAGAACACAGGCACATATCTCTTCAGCTGAAGAAACTGGGACAGAGGTTCCTGCTCAGAACAGCACATAAAAAAGCAAGAAATATAAAATACTCCCTTTTTATTGGAACAGTAGCACTTCTTTAGTTCACCTTCTCTATTTAATACCACATGGACAAGAAAATCATCCATGACAAAAGTCTTTTATTGGCTAAAGTCAACAGGAACCACCATTTTCTTGTGGCCATTTTTTCAGCACCAGCATCAGTTGAAGAAGAACAGGGATGGTGCTATTACTAAGCATTGATGATCCCAAAAGGGAGACATTACAGAAACATTACAAAATGGATTTATTTAAAGAAAGGGTAATTTTTTTATTGACCCTATTTGGTGGTACTCACAAGGAACCTGAACAATCTATCCTCCTATCTTTTACATGAGTGCAAAAATGTAGACACAGTGAAATATTTATGAAGCTATTTATAGTCCCTACTAACCCAGTTCAGACTGMGGACAGTGAGGAATACATCTGGCCACTCCTCCAGCCAAAATTAGTTCTACAGCTGGCAATTCTAAAAGGCCATGTCATTATATCAGTTAGTCAGCTGAGCTATAAAATCTATCAGATTGCAAACCCAGATTCCAGAAGATGACAGCTAAGCCAGACTGTAAATTTCCTATGCTTAGATAATTTTATTTGGTTTTCAAATGTGCTGAGAATATATTCTTGTAAAAATTACCATTTATTTGAACACATGAACTCTCATCAGGTCAAGCATTTGTGATTGAGTGGTTTCAGACAAATAGTGTAACCTTGAAGATGCCAAGACAGCTGCAAGTGTTTTCAGGATATAATTAGAATATAATGTCACATTCTGATTTACCATAAATGTCTTAGGAGATAGTTTAAACATTARTTCAATAAGAGGAAATTATTCTGACTGACAGTCATCCACTGGTGCCCACTAAGCAAGAAGGCTGGAGAATGTTGACTCCTTCCCCAACTCCCTCCCTGCCCYTCTGTCCCACCAGGTTGAGASAGTGCAGAGGATGTTTCCAGGCCACAGTAACTTTGTGCAASGGTTTCTCCCTAACTCCTCAAGGCTTTATACCTCACACAGGCTCTAGTCCTGATCTAAGCTTTGGAGAATCTCTCTACAGAAGACTGCATTTTGTGTAGTCAGAAAAATCTCAAAAAWACATCTTCTATGTCTACAACATAACTAAAGCTCACAATTGCTCCTCTTGGAGTATAAATGCAATAGTAGGCAGGGCTGACAACCTCCAGGCACCAGATGCCACTTCTGTAAGAATCCACGAGAGTCTAGGTGTGAAGTTCTTGCAGCCAAAGAAACCAAAGGGAGTTGTCACACTGGGAAGCCAGACTGGAGAATAGGTCTCTCCTGCACTGGCTTGCTACGGCACATCTGTAAGGAACTTGTTCCCTTGCCAGAAATTTCCCCCAGCTCAGCACCYTCAGACACTGGCAGCACAAAAGTTTTGAGGCTTGCACCTCACCTGCTCAGTTGCACCTCTTTTAAGAAATATAAAATACATGCATTTAATTCTGAGCCATTAGAACAGTTATGCCATTAACCATAATTTGAAGAGCAGTTCACAAAGGAAGGGCTCACTGCCAAGCCTGAGGGTTGTACCATGCACAATCTTGGCAAAAATCTGGTAAGCTTTCAATACTTTCATTAACAACTTGGACAGAAAATAAGTTACAACATTTATGGCTATCACTGAGCTGGGAGGTTGCAGGCAATCACAAGAGCAGGATTAGATTTTGCACTAATTTCAGAAACCGGATCAGAGCTATAAAATCAACAGGGTTCAATTCAATGAAGGCAAAATTCAAATACTTCATTTCAAAAGAATGAAAACACAATACGAAATGTTTGCTACCTGACTAGGCAGCAGTTGAAACATAGTTGATGTTAGAGCAGCTCAAACTGAGCAAAAGCCAAAAACTTTATGCTGGTGCAAAATTAGTAAATGTCAATCTGAAAAAYTATTTTTCAAGTGTCATGGGAAAGACATAGGAAGTTTTCTGCTCTCCTGGCAAGGAGAAGGCTCAGCTGAAACACTGTTGGGTTGGGCCATTTCTCTGTCAGAGAGGCTACAGAGAGCCCCAAGGGAAGCCTTAAGACTGACAAGATGTTTCACAAGCAGGCTGTGGGAAGACGGGTTAAAGGAACTGGATATGTTCAGTATAATGAAGACAAGATAAAGGGGACGAAGGGCTTAAAAACAGAGTTTTAAAAAACAATATTTAGAATTTGTCATAAAGCAGGCAAAAAGTATTTTTTCTCCATAACAACCAACAGATAGGATAGAACTTATTGAATTATTTTTTCAATGAGAAGGATTTCAATTAAATATTACAGGAGAAATTTYTCATTTAAATGCATGGGCAGAGAGTCTGTCACTGCTTTTGCTAGAAGATGAAATTGTCAGAAGGAAAAATAACAAATACCAATGCCAGTGTTCCAAGCTTGTGTAGTCAAACACATGAAGAATAATAGCACTGGAATCTCTCTGCAGATTTTCAAAAAAGAAACATTTTCATGAACCTATTTTTTTTCTGGGAAAAATGTTTCAGGCAAGTTTCAGTGCGGAATCTTCTAGAATGAAGTCAGCCTGCTTGCAAAAACTCTGATGTGAAAAATTAATGCTTTTTTTYCCTGACATAGAATTGGTAACTTTTTGAGAACAAAATATTGTGCTTGTTGCAGTGAGGGGAGTGGGGGAAGGTCAACATCAAAGAATAGCAAAGAAAAATACTGCATCAAAAATCTTGATCTTCAGAGATTCCTTTAGCACAGTATTTATAAAACAAAAACAGCTAAGAAAACAAAATTATACAATAGACTGGGAGAAAAAGCTGTCATTCTGCCAAGTGACACATGAGATCCTTTTGGTATCAGGATAAATCGGTGACACATATAGTTTAATAGTTCAAGAACAACTGCATATTTCYTTTTAAAGATACAGCACAGTGAAATTGTATTACATAATGAAATTGCTATTTTCTACTTTTAAAATRGAATCTTAATTTTTGCCACATTGCATGCCCATACCTGTACATTTGTCACTACCCATCTTCCCTCCTGACAAAAAAGACAAATAATTTAAAATTAGRAAAAAAACACATTTTGGAAGTGCTCATCACCAAACTCATATTTAATAAAGCATAAATAAATAAATGCAGAAAAATAAATTTATAAAACAGAAATAAATGGYTTTTCTCCCTGAGTAAGTGATTCATTGTTGAAAATATAAGAGAAACTGGAGGGGGTGGGGAGGTGTTGTGTGGGGGTTTTTAAGAATACTTTAAGAAAACAGATGGAAAATTGGTCATGGTATGTATCTGTGATTCTAGATGCACATAAATGATTAGAGGCAAATAAACATGCTAGAAGAGCGAATGGATATGCATTTCCTTCAAATGCATCTGTGCTCACCTGGACAAGAACTCTGCTGCTGGCACTTGTCATCACCAGCACTCCTATTGATGGCGTCCWAGGAAACTAAATTCTCTATTCTCTTTAGGAGATCCTATGCTCCACTTAGATATATCATTATTTCCTGGAAATTGATAATAATTTCCAGGGTGGAAAAAAATCATGATGAGTAGGATTTTTCATCTTGAAATTCCATTTCAAACAGGGGATTTCATACTCCCCTTGCTCCCATAAAACACCTAGAAAAATCAAGTGGCAAAATTTTTGACTTAGAAAAACTCAGTGGAAAACTGAGTTCTCAACTAAAACAAGGATCTCAAGCATGATGAAGGGACAGATCAAAGGACATCACATGTTCTGGTAAAAATGACTTCTGCAGCCTTCTGTAGCCCAATGGCCACGACATTGTCACTACCTGAAAATGTACATAATTTTTAAGTGAATTGAAAGACATTTYAATTCATAAAAACACAGTTCATAGGCCTTTCCTCTAGAAGGATCAGTGACATGAAAATACAGAATAAGCATCTGAGAGGGAGTTTTGCCTCTATTGGACTGGGGAGCAGGGAATGAGTGGGGTCTTGCTTTGTGGTTTGTTTTTAATTCCTGGTTCTGCAGTCAGTATAAAGAATTATCCCAGAGCCAACAATTACAACCTCTTYCAAGATATTCCTGCCTATCCTATATTAATATAGACTTCAAAGACTACTTTAGTGATGCCATACATCTGGCAAGTTTCAATGGCACTATGGGCACCAGGCTAAAGCTCTCTAAAAACAGTATTTAACAGGCAAACAAATAACTTGATATGGGGCTTGATATGGAGATTTMAAATGCTTACAGATTTTTAATGCCCAAAATCTAGGCTTAAATGAAAATAAAACATTGGCTTCACTCTGATTTCCCAAATCTATGGACAAATAATTCCAAACTTTCCCAAGCACAAAGCATTTAGAGAGGGAACTGTTGCTAGTACAGGGAGAGATATCTTTATTCTGTGCAGTATTGGTTGAAGATTTTTTTTTTGAAAAATGCCTGTAAGTGAGTTTTGTTTAGGGTTTTTACAAAAAAAAATTGCAATCAAACACAGACATATATGCTAAACTACAACCGAACAAACCACCACCCAAAGAATACCTCTATAAAATACCTTCAGGAACCAGAGTGAGATAATACAATTCAATTTTGATGATCCACATAAATTGCTAACAAAAAAAAAATCAATTTGTTGTTTTAAAAGATGGCATCACTATGATGTGTTTAATCTCATAGTGTCTTTGTAAGCTGTTCACGTAAAACCTCTGGTTAAAAGGCAGCCAGTGATGGATGAAACAGGTCTAATTACATATCTCTTTGTCGGTTTGTCAAATGCATAAATAKTACACAAAGAAAATGGCTGTGTGATAAATTATAGCAAATTACTATAATAAAAAAGTTTACTTTTGTTTTAGATAATCAGTAAATTAATTGTGTTTGTTGCCAATTTAAAATGTATAATTAGTACTACATCTGTGTCATTTAAATCAGCTAAGCAATTCTCATTGTATCATTACTGGAGGAATCTGAAGTGTACTTAATRTATTAGTGATTCACAATGGGGAAGAATTCTCATTAGTGGAAACTTTTGCATAGTCAATAACCAAGAAAATTAGTAAATAAATAAATGAGTTCTCCACTAGCCTATGAATTCCATGTAGGCAAATAAATACTTGCTAGAAGGATAAACCTCTCAAAAAAATAAATTAGATATATATCAAGGCTGAATGTTTGCAAAAGCCACAGACACAAATATTTTTAAACATTTAATGAAATTTTTGAAAAATTAAATAGATAACTAACATGTTAACAAATATATACTAKGTAGAATACAATGGTTTTTTACCTATCTTTGCTACCAAGTCAGTCATGCATTTAAGTCTGGTTGAAAACTATACAGATTACCAGAATTTTAAGGCATTCAAGCTGTTCATAATAGCTTGCTAATGAAAAGAGGATGGAGCAAGCAGTGAAGCGCATAAATGCAATATTTCAGCGTGCTAAGACAGCCCTACCAGCAAATCTCAGCAGGCACACAGCAGGAACGAGACTGCTCACTGAGGGGTGCAAGTGGCAGCCATAGACCATCTTACATTGGCCAGCACCACCTTCTTGCTCCTATGTAAAATAGGCAAATTTGTGCAAGTCCCATCATGACAGCAGATGCTGAGCTGTGAGSGACCCACAAGGATCGTTGAGTYCAGYTCCTGRCCCTGCACRAGATACCCCTGTGGTACYGAGTACCTTTTTTCACCTGGTCTGCAAGGACAGTCAGAAGWTGGACTCCATTGCCAGCTAAAGACCTCAGATTGGTCAAAGCCCATTTGAGTGTGGGCATCACTGCCACCTTTAACGTGTGCCATATAAGAAATCATAACATTACAGAACTTGATCAACTTATCCAACTATTTCAATCTGCTGCAGGGTTAACCTGGTTCTAAGTACCTTTGTGCATTAGTTACTTTAGGTGCTTTTGGGGAGGCTGAAGTGCAGAAATAAATGAAAAGTATACAACCAAATAGAGATATTGGTTTCTGTATCTAAAACAAGATTCACAATCATTTATGTTTGCAACTTTTGAACTCAGACCAAACGTAAGACTKGAAGATCTAGAACTTTTTCAACCTATTCTTCATCTTGTACTGTTTCTTTCTGAAAAATAGCATTCACGTCAAATTGAAAAAATATTTAATGGAATTTCTGACTTTAAGCAATCTCTGTCCTGATCTTTAAATACATGTATCTTCAGCAAGCCAAGAGAATAATTTCAATAAAACAGCCAAAAATCTGGGAGTCTAGCTTCTAAAGAGTGGAAAAAATTAGTACAGTTTAATCTCATTGAAAATAAACCTTTTAAAAAAAGATTTGGGTTTTTTTYCCAGAATTTCCAAGTCTAGTTAGAAGTTAGCAGAGTTGGAAACTAAAACTACATGAGTGAAAATAATAATTGAAGAATGCAATAAAACAAATATATTCTATTATTTTGTAATAATAGAATATTATTACAAGGTAAGAAATGTGACGGTAGTCTTTCCAAGCCCTTTTGTCTCAAATTATTCTTGGAAAATATTAAACATTTTCCTTTTTCCTTACCAAGTATTATAGATACATTCAGGGTGCTGAAACGAACATGAAAAATTAGATTATTGTACACATGTGGCAAAAATTACTGTGTGACTAAACCTACTACAAATGATGCCCTTAGTTCTCTAATTCCCTTCATGAGAAAAGCCAGAGATTAAAGTAAATGTTTGTGGAACGGATCTCATTGTCAAAGACTATAAATAGGTGGCAACAAATACAAACAGAATCAGTCTCTTCTTTCAGGCTAGAGCAGGAAATGAAATACTCTTCCACTTCCCTCAAAAACTCAGGAAAGAAATTTCCAGAGAAACTGGAGCCAGTTTTACACCCCATGCCAATTTCAATGACCGGGCCCCAAGTTCACAGGGGTGTTCTGACTGAGGTGAGGGATTTGGGGTCAAACTCTTAGGTCACTTCAGCAGGGTGAAGGTTGCCATGGAAAGCAGAACAAGAAGAAACAGAGTCCCCATGTGAAAGAAGCCAGGACCTACTTGGGAGGAAGATGTTGGCTGGTTTGTTCTTTGTTTGAAATGCTGTTTGGATGTCTGTGTAGATGCTGTATATTTCCATGTTTAAAAGCAATAAAACTGGAAAAAATTTTGAAGCCTCCCTCAGGTCTWCTATTTACAAATCTTCCAAGCTACCATTTAGATACTTAACTGTAAAAAATAAATTAAAAAAAAAAAATGCTAACGACACAAAGCTTGTGTTTTGAAAGAGCCCATTTTCTCACTGGGCTAACATGCAATTCCTAAAAGGAATCAAGTGCAATGCTTTTCTCAAGGGCCTTTTGAGTGGATTATTTATTGCTGTTTCCTGTTCAAGTTTTTATGGGCAGGTCAAGTGCCAGAGTGTTGCTCTGCTCTGTCTGCCAAGAATGAYAAAAGCTGGACTCCAATGTGACAACAGGACCATATCTAATTATTAAAACAAGCAGTGCACGGATTGCAGAGGGGTCTCCCCACCAACCCACTCATCCCTGATTTTACTAATTTAGCAGACAACATCTTCATGGAACAGTAAACAGCAGGACCAACAGCAATGCTTATTTATAATGGATTCCTTTCAAATTTAATTTTTCAAATTTTCTCTTTCCTTTCTTTTTAAAAAAGTAAATAAATACAAAAGAATGCATTCTCTCTTCTTCCAATTTAATCATATAGTGGCAATAGGGAACTAAAGATCTCTTTCACAGCCATGAGCGACTCGCAGTCATGCTGCTCTACTTGAATCCCCCATGCTGTGCTGTCAGTGACCTTAGTGGTGACCTGAAGTAATGGTTATATTTCTTTTTTTTTTTGTCCTTAGGAGTAACAATTCACCCTCTGTATTCTAGGCATTAGTTTTGTGCTTCTAGTACTGAACAGAGACCAATCATTATACCAGTGAGCATTTGTTACATCTTCTTACACAGTCAGGTTTTCAAAGCAAGTTCATTTGAACACAGACACAACACGTACAGCCCATGATTTACTTAAGGTGTCAATGCCAGGGGTAAATTTATTTTCCTTGAGTGCTGCAGTAAAGTGGATCACTTGCTTCCCATTGTAATCAGTCTCMCAATTGGGAGACTTTTCAAGAGGTTCACTTAGTTAATAAGAGCTTTCTTGGAAGAACATCAACTACTCCAGACAACATTCAGTTCCATACTGTATAATGAAAATTGTCATACACATTTACATTTGCAATGAATTAAAAAAAAAAAAAAAAAAAAAAAAAAAGATAAATAAAACAGAAGCCTTGCAAAACTTAAAAAGGCTTCTGAGTCCCAAAGTTTTTCTAATATTGTGATCTTTCTGCACTTCTGGGTATTCCATTAATTCTATGCTTCTTTTGGAAGTTCATAAGAAAAATAAGCTAAAAATAAGCTAAAAATTAATATGGTTTAAAACATCTAATGTTTCATGTTGGATGAAAGCAAGCAGAGCTTCTGAAGATGTACATGCAAATAAAGATTTAAGTGCAAGGCAGGCAAATATAAAAAAAGAAGCATGTGGAATGGGACAACAGTAAACACAATAAGAGCACAATGCAGATCTAGATACCATGGAATTTAATCTTTTTTATACKCATAAGATTCCCCACAAAAATGTACTCAAACATTCAAAATGTAGTACACATAACTTATATTTGTTCTTCAAACCATGATCTGAGAATAGTGATAAAGACTATATTCCTTTTACCAAAGTGATGGCACTTATGCATAACTTTTTGGTTATTAAATATCTGATGTATTAAACYAAATTTGAAAGCAGGACCAGAGAATACTGTTTCATGTGTAAAAGAGTACATTATTTCAGAGACAGAGAAAAAACTGTTTTTAKAAATACTTCAGTGGATGCTGTTTGAACATCAGAGGTAAAAAGTGTGAGTATTTTGCATATCTAAAATATAAGAGGTCATATTYAAAATTACAGATAAGGGATCTGGGCATAAAAAACAGGATAGGAGCTGAGTCTGTTCCCTTRATGCTCTGTCATTTTCAATTTATATTTCTGTAGCAAATGTATCAAAACAAACTAAAAATAATAATAAGAATGTAAATTTTGCTGCTTCTCCACAAAGAAACTGGGAAAAGTGAAGTGAGACTACAAYGTATATGTAATAAAAATGAAGTATAAATCAAATCTTTAAATTTGAATTGGAAGACAAACAGTGCTGAGTTACTACTCAGCAATAACCACAATAACTATTACACTACCCTGGCAAATAGGCACTTTGCATATTGCAGAAAGAAGTGGGTAATTTTTTCCATTGTGAAGTAGTACTCCTTTACAAATATTTTTGAGCTTTATTTCTTTA
>NW_026623327.1:1085818-1109827 GCF_030028575.1 Malurus melanocephalus | reverse complement strand
AAAAAAAAACCCACCCAAGAGGCAAGAAGAGAGGAGAAGTTGGCCAGCAAGATTAGAAGCTGGCAAAGTTGAAAGAGAGATCAATCCTTCCTCCTTTTTTTATCTGCTAAGTGCTGCCAAGATGTGCATGATGCCAGTTACCACAGAAAATTTTTACCTGGAGTTTTACAACGGTGAATATGGGATGGTTGCATTAYAGTCAGACAAAAGGCCATGTTCCTTGGCATGGCAGAAGGCAGCTAGTCAGGAAAATAAAGGCAAGGAGGATTTGAGTGTTGGTACTCCWCTTGACAGAGTACTGTAACCATCAGTGCTGCCTTGCTCAGAGCCAGCTGGGCCTGTGATAACACAGGATGAGCCACTGTGGGAGGCCATATGAAAGTGTGCCATTTATGGGGAAGATGAGTTAAAGTTGGGCTGGTGGCAGAAAACAGCCACCAGGGGATGCAGGGGACCTGTGGGACAGGTTTCTGGGAGGCCTCTACAGGAAGACAGTTTMGTTAAACTCAGCAGAATAAAAGTTGGCAGTTTCTGAGAGTGCTTTTTATCCCTACACAGAGGACAAACACCAGGCAGACACAGACAAGAACTAAAAAGTAGCTGGGCTAAATGCCCCAAAGATGTCTCAGGTAGAACTTTTTATAAAACCCAAGTAGCCCACGGGCCACTGTGATACCTACCAATAACACCTCTCCTCTAAAAAACACATTTAAGCAAAATAAGTAAATAAAGCCTGCCATGTACTTTTGCTATAGAATTACTTTTTTTAAACATTTGATTAGGCAAGATAATCCTGAATTTCAAGCACCCAGACAGTTTTCCTCTCAGAAGAAGTAGTTTGGTCTTAATGAGCTGAATGTCCTTGAGTTTARGAGAAATACTGCCCTTCTTCACTCAATAACTGTATTTAATGCCCAGTATGGCAGTGACCTCTCAGGATTTATGTGAAAATAAGCACGTTTTCACCACCCAGTTAGGCAGACTTCTTAAATTATAAGAACCACTAGGAGGAAAGGGACCCTCTTTTTGATAAGAAAACCTAACCCCCTAAAATGCAAGGTAACCTTGTCATTTGTAAACCATGCTTGCCTACTATAATAAATTATGGAGCAGATAACGTGAGACACCATTGTTTCATTTAATTTGCTGCCATCTTGGTCCAGACCTGCTTGATTTCAAAATATACTTGTTTCCAATACAAAGACATTTATGTGGACACAAAATAATTCCTAAAACAGGGAGTAATAAAGCGTGATATTTGATTTTCTTTTGTCACAATAAATAGATCAAAACAGATCAASTGAGCTACCTCATATGTCTCACTGAACTTTTTGGTTCATTCCCTATAAGCATTCAAAATTATTTTTCCAATCTAGCTATTAATGTCACCAGCAATATGAACTTTTGCCACTTCCCTTGGAAAGTATGTCATGACCTGATAAAACCTTTTATGTCAAGATAATTTAGAACAGACATCAGGAAAAGCAGATTTCATTTCATGGCCATCTTACTGCACCTCACTCTYAGCTATTTGTCTTCCTCCATAATGCTTTCTATACTCAGAGATGATGAACATAATTTTGTCCTATTTAAGTAACCAAGTTTCATTTTAGGGCCTGGATTTTTCATGAATTTTCATGCATTTTAATTGGTTTCTACCAAAAGTGAAGAAAGCCATTTTGTCTAAGGTGYAGTGAACAACAGGCTGCTCCAGCTTTTTTGGAATACAGATGCTGAAGTGTCTGAACAGTTGTGATGTGTGTACACATGCAGTGGGTGCCCACTGAAGGCTCAGTTGCAAGAGCTGAGACCTTCATAGATCCAGAGAAGAAAAACACACGTYTTACAAAAGGGTTTGTGAGTGAAATCTATAAATGGCTGGTGTGCTACTAACCAGTGTGCCATTAGTACTTGGAGCCTGAATGCCACAGCTTTGTAAGCACAAGAAGGCACTGAATACAACACACATGGCTTCTTGTGTGTAGTGTGTGCACAAGCACATGTATAGATATATTTGAGATCTTAATGCAAAGTAAACCTGAAATTAGAAACATATATTGCAATGCCAGGCAGTGGTGAAGTGTGCAAAGTAAGTGAAGGGGAGCTTGTCTGTGCACAAGCACATCCCACAGTGTTTGGTGAGAGCACCAGCACAAAAGRCTACATAGGCTTAGTGGTTTTGCACTGTAGAACCTGACACAAAATCTACCCCAGTCAGAAAAYTGTATTCCAGAGTCTAGAAGAAGATTTAAATTTTTAAAATACAAGCTATGTTCTCTAGCTCTTCCCAGTCACCAAGACAGCTTAGGCAGTCCTTATTCCACTAGTAGCACAGTGCGTTAGGTGGATATGTTTATTTGCATGGCTATGCTGGGAAACCAATCAAGTAATTGGTGTGGCTGAAAAAAAATAAAAAAAAAATATTTTTTCCTCTACTCCACAGGGTTAATTTTTTCAGCCAGATCTATTGTTTTACTATAGCCAGAAGACAGTAGCTACAATGAAAAAACAAAGTTGAGTTGCCGTTGCCAAAGCAAAGGCTGCTTAAGCGCTGCTCCTGTGTGTGTGTAGCACAGTCTTAGATAAAAATATATGCATGCTGATATATATAAATATGTCTGTGTAGGTATGTGTGATATGCATATATATATGTGTGTGTGTGTGTGTGCATATACAAGCATGTATGTACAAATTTACACATAGTATAAAAATTCAAAACTATTCTAAACGAATTCCTCAGGCCCCCTGCTCCTAACATGTGCACTGTAACAGACCTTTACCTCAATAGTASGGTTAGCTCTTCAGGCTCATCCCCTTCCCACTGTTTTTCCTCCATGCCAAATTTTCAGTTTCTGAAGAAACTCGATACGTTTGCAATCAAACTTTACAAAATTGTTGAAGTCCAGAGGAGACCAAAATACTTATAYAGTGCTTTATCTGCATATTAAAAAGGCCAAAGAAACAAACCCCACCCAAATGTTTTGCCTGTGAGAATAAGGAAAATCTTAGAAGTTTCGTATTCAGGTCAACGCATWAATGAAATATCTGACAATGTCATCCTGACCTCTACTGGAAAYCGTCAGCATATGCAGGATTAAACGTGGAACAACAGCAAACACAGAACTAATAAAACAAATACTTCCCAGCACCTTTTCTACATTAATTACGARATACTGCAGGTGATAGTAGCAGAGAGCTGCAATACCACCAGAAACTAAAGAGGATGTTAAAAAAAAGTACTTTGCAATGTTCAAACAAGTTCACCTCCACAGCCGGGTTTTATCTTGCACAACTGTATGTAGAGCTTAGTTGTTGCACTCACTTTTAATCTGATCATTTATCTGTATTAATTTTTTAATGTCCATCAAGGTAATGAAAAAATAAGTCAGAATAARTACATTTCCATCATATCATGAGCTCCTAAATCTGTTGGTGTTTAGAAGATTAACCTGAAGTTCAAAGTGGCATTTAGAAAAAGGCAAGAAAATTATCATCTCCTAAAATCTCAGATATTTACAAAAGAATTATTAACCCTTCCAGTTTCGTACCAGAAATCACAAATGCTGCACAATTCCCTTATCACAAACCCTAGAAGAGGTTAGAAACCTTAGAGCCTGGAAACTGTAATTGAAATGTGTAGTTCTGCATTTCAAGGCAACCACATCTYTTGCTACAACATTAGGAGTGACATCAAACCTCCCAGAATGGTTTCATTTAGGCTCACTACTTTTCTGAGAACATAAAAGCAATATAAGCCTGCAAGCAGCTCATAAAACTTTTCCAGTATTTTGAGCTATTTTGGTGTTTGCTAAAGCAATTGCTATAGGTCAGTCAAATTTTGAATGATTCTACGCTGTTAATATCAGACACATAGAAAGCCAGGGCTTACTATCTCAGCTGGGACTGCTCTGGCAAAATCAGTACACACCAGCTGGTGCAAACCATGGCAGCTCCAGGGATCCATGAGAAGACAGACACTCAAGGTAGATGTAAGTCCYATGAGGAGCAGCTGAGGGAGCTGGGATTGTTCAGCCTGGAGAAAAGAAGCCTTGGGGACACCRTATCACTCTCTACAATTACCTGAAAGGCACATGTAGGGAGATGGRGGTCAGTCTCTTCTCCCAGCAACCAGCAGCAGGAAAAGAGGACATGGCCTCAAGCTGCAGCAGGAAAGGCTGAAGGTGGACACCAGGAGGATTGCTTCCAATAGAAAGGATTGATAAATATTGGAATTGTCAGCCCAGGAGGTGAGGGAGTCATCCTTCAATGGAGATGTTCAAGAAATGACTTGTACGTAGCACTTGGTGCCATGTTCTGGTTGACAAGGTGGAGATCAATCAAAGGTTGAATTTGCTGGTCATGGAGATMTTTTCCARCCTAAATGATTCTRTGATTCAGTGAATGTGAGSAGCAGTAAAGGGAAGATCCTGTAGTAATGAACACACTGAGCAGCTGAAACCAGTCCCCAACCACACAGGGAAGTGTGTACTCTGCATACTCTCAGTCAAAGTCACCTGAAACTATCCGGATCATGCAACAACACAAACTCTTGACACAGCACAGCACAGCACATAGGGCTGCTAGAAAAACTAGGGCTTGGCCTGTTGCAGAAACCAAAACTTTGGCAGACAGCAAGAACCTTTCTGATAGAGGCATTTGGCAAGAACAGCAKTGAAATCAGGAATATTTTAACAGAATGGAATGACTGCATGTAACCTAATATTTAAATGGCACATGCTTGAAGGAGCTCATATCGGTGCATACCCAAACGCTGCATGCTTTCCCACAGACAAATCTGGCCCTTTGAAGACTGAACTGGGAGTGGGGGGATCTCCTTCCTTCCCTTACAATTTATGGAGCATCTCACATGCCAGCTTTCTTCTTACATAACATAAGGTGATAAATCTGCTTGACACAAATCAGTTATGGAAGAACACAAGCTTACTAAATGCATCTTCAAATCAAGGGCAGGGTTCTCCCYCAGTGCTAGATCAAAAGCTCAAGTTATATTTGAGCTCTAATGAGAAAAAGCCTTATTTATTGGTGGTTGGGGCATAGGGCCAAGAAGGCTTCTGTGTTCCAAATCTGCAGCATACCAAATTCTTTACAGTTTTGAACAAGTCTGTGGCTCCATTTCTCCATCACATRAATAGGGATTACAGTATCTGGTTACCTCTTAATAGCCTCAGAATAATATATGTATTTAATAAACTCCTACACTACAGGTTTTGCCATCTAAATCTGAAAGTTTTCAGATCACATTGAAAAGAAAGCATGGGAAAATATGTGAAACAGAAAAATAAAGAAATTGCTACATTAGAATAACGCAACTTCAGGTCTGATGGGTTATATAAACTCATCCATAACGGAGAGTTGGAGAGACCCTTGTTTTTCCAACTGGCTTAGCAATAGGAGAAAACCAAACAACCCCCAATGACAGGCAACAAAAAAAAAGTTATTCAGACTTGATTTTTTTCTATATCTGTTAGTTTCATTTACAACAGCTATTTCTTATAGAAAATTATGCCTTTGGCAACCCACAGAGCCCCACGCCCCTGAAGATATGGCTTGCTCTGCATGCTTCTCCACCTCATGCTTCAGAGGAAGAGATTCCTGTGAGAACCCACTGGGAAACGGTAACAAGGCCAAATATCACCCTTCGAGGGAAGCAGCAGGCACTGTAGCTCTCCATGGAGCCACAAGTCACTCCAGAGGGCACTACAGACAGGTATTAGTGCTGAGATGAGGGGACACAAGTGGGAGAAGCTCTGTGTGCCATCATGGAATCTGAAATTGCAAGACAGCTCTAGAAGAAAGCAATCTCTCCCAAGCCTTTTCAAACAGTCAGGTGCATGAATTTTTTTCAGACCATTCTGATCACCCTCCAGAAGTTCAGCACACTTCGTCTCGTGAGTGTTATCGAGTGGGACCTTAAGGCATTTTCAAGGGGGTTGAAAGTACATGGGAAAGAAACAGATCAGAGAGTGCTGTACAGAGAATGTTAAGGGTAAATTGCATCCATGTCACAAAGMATTTTCCCTTTTTCAAGGAACCCAAGCTGCAGGCATTTTGCTGTCACTAAAATAAAAGAYTTTTTCCTGAACTTCACATTTGAAGAACAGGATGTTAAAAAAAGCACATTACAAAACAGCGTCAGCAGCCACTACAATTYTTTTTCAAATGTGAGGGGAAAGCGTAAGGCTATCTATTACAGATCACTATACATTTCAACCATATGAAAAAACCCCATATCACCAGATACGAAGTTTGTTCAATAGAATATACGTGGRCATGCCACCATAAGTTTTCAAATGGTGTGGAGTTGCAGAAGTAAGGGTAGATTCGGTAAATTAAAACTTGGGTCTTACCACTGTGCAGCTTGTGYTGGTCCCTCCTTTCCCAATTGCCCCTTCAGTCTATGGACAACTGAGCAAACTCATTTTATTTACAGTCTARATCATCCTCCAACTGAGAAGAACAACATTGCACCTCTCAGCAGAACAAGCTCAGTACATTATTTATAGTCCATTTTTAATTATTTAATTTTTCRTAACCCACTGAGAAGAAAAAAAACCTAACCAAAAATACAAGCAACATAATTGTCCCAATTTTTCTTTCTGCACACTTGGGAGGGAGATTCCCTGGGGTTTACTGTCTCTGGAATAAAAAAGTTAATGCTACCCTCAAACAGAAGTGCATATGTGGAGGCTATCTGAAGAGTATGCTGTTAAACCACTATGATACAGAGACTGTTACTTAGTGTGTCTGAACTGTTTACAAAAATCTAAAACTCACTTCACCCAGGGAGCTCTAGAASACATGCACTTCTTAGACAGACAATAATTTTTGTTACAGAGGCAGAGTTAATGAAATCAAATCCTCAATCAATTACCAGAAAAAGATCCCTTTTAAGATTAAGATCCCTTTCCCAAACTCTTGAAGAATATTCATTTTCTTCTGTTTTGTTTTTATGAGAGGACACGTCTTTTTGTTTAGAAAGCAGRCCCAGTTTTACACATAAAACATAAACTCCAAAACAAATCTATTGAATCTTCYACCAAAATGTTTGTCTCAATCTTTGTGAAATAGCAATTAAAAGAAAAATGAACTAAATACTGCTGAGCAATATTTAAGAGAGCATGGAAGTGCCAGAGAAGCTTCCAGTAAATTACACAAGAATCAAACAATTACCCAGTTTGTCTACATTTAAAACAGAATAACCTTCCCTTTCTTCTATGTCTCTGCTACAGTTTAGTTTTAAAACTAAATGCAGTATTTTAAATGACACTAAAACCCAATTGATTTATGAACACTGTATAAATGACACCATCTTGAACAGGCCAGCACTAAAACATCTCATGGTGACTGGTTCATGTCATTTACATTTTCCCCTCTGAGGGGAACAAAGATTTACAGGGCTTCATTTGAGTACTAACTTTGAAYACAGAGACAAAGTGGCTTAAGTACCTTACCCTTAATGGATGAAAATTGAAACCCTTTCAACACAGCAAAGGCTTGCAGTACATACAAAACTTACAATTACTAATGACCGATTCCCTCCTAATTATACATAAGTGGCATTGCACCCTAACCAATGGCTGCATCRGGATACCACAACACTTCTTTATTGTAAATGGTAATTACTGCAAAACTTCATGTAATGCTGAGGAGGCAAAGTTTGAATATTGGCATGTACATGCTTACAGCTGAGTAAGTGTTGAGACTGAAGGAAAAAACACCCCATCTCTCCACTTTTATGTCTCACCTCGACATTTTAATCAGAATTTCAAGGAAGTGTCTATATGCATTGGGGATCCAAAGCTGAAGTTATGTCCACAATTTTTCCTGTTTGAGTTTTTTTTTGTGGCTTGAGACCTTCTGGCTAATTGGTCCTTTGGACAGCTTGTCTCTTATCAGTTGCTTTTTCCTTCTAATAAACTTGGAAATTTCTATAAAATTCACACTAAAACAAAGTTGCAGCAGAGAGGGAGCTATGTTCCATTGTAAAGGGAAAGGTGGATTTGAAAATGCAAAGGAAGTTGTCAGATGCCTTGGCAAAGTTTTACTGTGAAATTTGACCTATATCTCAAAATATTTGATTGCTTTTTGGGCATAAAGTGAAATCTTTATAAGAAATTAATATTTCTCTATCGTAAAGAAGTACACTGATGGCAGGCATTAGGAAAAGGGCTTACATGCATCAGGAAAAGGCTTCCTGTGCAGCCTTCCTTCCACCCTACATCATAATGCAGCACTGAAATGCTGTGTTCGTGAAGGGATGGAATGGCAGGAGATGCCCATCCAACTAGGAACTCAGAACACAGGAGGCAAATAGAAACGTAAGGAAGAAGGGTGAATAAACTTGTTGACTCTTGCATAAAAATGCGAGTCTTTGATTAGAGAAGGCCAAGTGAGATAATTATTCTAATCATTCTCTTTCTGAGTGGTTCACATTGTATGAAGAAACAAATATTACTTTCATTTCAAAGGAAACATTTTTTTATTTCCATGGCATGAAATTCCAAACTTTGATATAACATCCTGATCTTTTTCTCATAACAGGAAAGTTATTCCTAGAAAAWAAAGTTCTTTGCAAAGTCTTGGAGCTATTCAGCTGCCTGAACTCTTCCCTTAATATAGTTTMCTTCATATGAATTCTGAAAAGATCTCTCACCCATATGCACAACTTCATACTTGGATGGAGTTYTAAAGTTATTCCTTATTTCTTCTACATAAATGCAAACCACTTTAAAAATAAGCATTCTTTGGCCAAAATCACATTAAAGCACAACATACCCAGCTGTTTCTCTCAAGAAAAGGCAGAGGAAAGAAGAAATGAAGAAACATCAGATAAAAGAAAGGTTAAGAAAAGCCTAAAGAAGGTGAAGCCATAGTTTCCTAGGGGCAAGAACAGTAAGTGTTTATGTGTGTGTGTAAATAGGATAAGCTATACAGGGGAAAAGAAATGTAAGAGAATGAAAAGGAGTCAGTTTGTTTTGTTTCTACAAGATACACTGATTTTTTTACAGGAATGATATTTCAGGCTCACCAGTAACTCCCTCTGAGTTTTACATGCTGCTTGGTTTGGTTTTTTCATTTGCGTTTTTTTGTTGTTGTTGTTGTTTTGTTTGTTTGTTTGTTTTTGTTTGTTTTTTCCCAGAACACAAAATAATTAAAATGCCAAAGTAGTTCCAACTGATATCCCAACACCTTGTTAGCACTCAGTACCAAAAATTCCTCTGTAGCACAGAAAAATAAATATTTCTGTCTTTTTGTACCAAATCTGTTTTRTGTCATGCTATAGTTTAACTACTAACATGACTCTTGAGATGATTAATGCAACAGCAAATCTCCTAACTCAGAAAATATCCTATATTTTACACTGGAGTTGCACAAAAACCCTCTTCTAAAACAGATACTGACAGAGACTAATAGTAGATCTGTAACTTAATCTCAGAACCCCAATGATGTCAAACCTCTTGAGCATCATATACAGTTTATTGTAGGGTATTATCACAATCCTTCAATGGAATTASAGTTTTGTAACTAATCTCTCCCTATCAGTTACACTACACAGAAACTGTGAAGTCCAAATACAAAGAGACCATAGGTGTGAATGATTGCACTTGAGTCTTTCCCCYCAACCATATTTCTAAGCCCTAGAGTGATAAATGGCACAGCAGTTATAAATGGGCCATAGGGTCAGTGGAACTAAAAGCTGAGAGTTCAGAGAAAAGTCACAATTCTTCAGAGTTCAGCAAAAGGCCAGAGACTGATGCTGCAATGCTTAATGATAAATGGCCAGGGCTGTTATGCTCCAATTAGAGAAGATAGGAGATTGGCAAACAACCGTGGCAATGGGAATGCTGCAGCCTCAGACCATCCGCATCACCTCGCAGGTCTCTATGTGTTATGGTTTTCCTGTATTAGTCTAAAATTCTTCATTGACAAAAGCTTAATAGTCACAAATTAACCATACTCAAGAAGTTCTGGTAATAATTCACATAACTAAACTTAAATTAGTCACATCTACACGAGTTCACAGAATGACACCAAAGTCTGAGAAGAAGGACTTCGTCATGAAAAGAATTACCACAGCAGACTGAAGGCCACAGCTATTGACAATTTAGGCACCTAAAGGCAGAAAAAAAAATCAGGAACTGGAATTTAGGCACACACGAGTTCAAAAGGTTGATTCAGGAACAGACCTGCACAGACACCTGAGTTTCTACCTGTGTCACTCAGAGAAGTGGAAGCCAACAACATCTTTCTTTTGTAGAAAGGGGATCATGTTTAGACCATCTTCTTAGACATGGAAACAATTGGATTCCAGACACACACACATCTCACAATACACTCTTACAATGCAAGTGGACACCCTTCCCACCAGAAKTGTTTTCCATCCTGCACTAGAGTGCAGCTGGGAGATGAAAAGTGGTGAATCTGTAAGGGCTGTCAGCAGGAGGACCTGGCCTTTTGCCATTCCCATGCAGGAGGGAAGTTAAGAGGGTTCCTCATTTAAACTCCAATGTYATTTCTACTTTTTAGACAACAGACTAATGTATAAATAGTCACCTCCTTCCTGCTAGATAAGATCCAGATTCTAGACAGGCTAAGTTGGAAAGATCTTCAGGCACCTCTAAAAAAGAACTGACTTTTCCAAGTGTTTGTTCAGAGCTGAAAGCACCAGATTCCCAGAATATTCTTGTAATGATCTTTTAGTGTTGAATTTTAAGGATCACAGTCTAAAACTGGATCACAAAGTGATCATGCACTGCAATATGCAGAAAAAATTGCATTATAAATTAAATTACATCCATTTTCTACATCCTGCTCTCAAAGAAAAAAAACCCAAAATTAATCTTCACTTATTACTTTTTATTGCATCTCTGCAATAACAACCAAGAAATAATTCTGTGTTGAATATTTTTACATAAACRCTTGAACAATAATGAACTAAAAATAGATAAGTATTTGTCAGATGATTCTTAGAGACAGCACATGAGGAAATTTTGCATGAAGCAGCTATTCAGGTTGACTGAAAATATTCTCCAGAGATGCATATCACTGCCTACAAAGAAATCACCCAAACAAAAYAACTGGTCATCCTCACTTCTGTATTATTGTCTTACATGATGGATTRAATGTCCAAGTAATGCCAAACCAATTCATCTACAAATGAATTACTAGACCCCAAAAATTAAGAGGATTTGCTCACCTTTAAACACTAAAGTTGCAATAGGAATAGAAAAAAAAACTGTTTGCAACATCCAGAACATTTCTTAACATTWWWWWWWWAAAAAAATCTTTGATTTCCCCTATCAAATTGCTTGTTACCATGGGACTTGTCCCTTGTTTTCATAACTTCATTAAAAATAGTATAAGTGTTCTTAAGTAAAACATACATAAGGCAGGAAATGGGAAAATTAATTCTCCATCTCATTTATATATACAGACTGAACAGTTTTTTTATGTGGTCATGTAGCATTTGCTAAACAAGTGTTCACTCTCTCATTACAAATACTCAGTGTGTAGTTACTCAGTTTTTCACTGCAAAGTCACTATCTTTGGTTCATAAAGCTCCTGAACTACGAATTGTTGAAGGTCAGCAAAATATTCCTGGGAAATTTTACTGTTTGCTGATATGTTACACTTCTACACTTGCTGCAGCATTCAGTGCTGGCAGCTGCCAGGGATGCAACGCTGAGCTCTGTGTTCCCAGCAAGCWTGGACTGGTTACAATCCTGCTATCACACATGGAGTTAACACTGCTGCCTTTGTTYGCTTATGTCAGAGAACTGCAGTTACTGCACCAGGGTTTTTTTCCAATATGCTCTTGAATACACACTCATCTGAGTGTGAGGAATATGTTTTCATCTAGGTATATACTTTGACACTTAAAAATATTTAGAGGTAATTTTCCAAGATGGCAAGCCCAACTGATCTATAAATTCTCTCAACTTAAAATGCAATAATTTCATTTAATTTTGTTGCAATCACTGTCTCCTCTTCTGAAGCACAACTGAACATTCACATAGCATGGGCAAATCATATTTAGTCTGATTTCACAGTTTGGGTTGGAAGAGACYTTAAAGCTCATCTCATTTCAATCCCCCTGCCAGGGACAGGGACACCTTTCACTAGAACAGAACCCCAAGCTCAGAGCCTCATCGAACCTGGCCCTGAACTCTTCCACGGATGGGGCAGTCACAAGTCCCCCAAAACAATCTGTTCCAGTGCCTCACCACCTGCACAGCAAAGAATTATTTCCTAACATCTGATCTAAACCTATTCTCATCAGTTTGAAGCCATTCTCCCCTGTGCTGTCACTGTATGCTGCTGTAGTCTCCATCCTTTTTGTGAGCTCCCTTCATGTACCAGAAGGCTGAAATTAGACCACATCAGAGCCTTCCCAGGCTGAACAATCCCAATTCATTCAGCCTWTCTTCACAGGAGAGGTGCTGCATCCCTCTAATCAACTTGGAGTCGCTTGACAGCAGCAGCAGCACAGGCAGGACAGACAAGAAGGCACCGAGCAGGTGGCAGCAGTTTGGTAAGAGGCCTGGAGTGGGCAGTGAGGGAATAAGGCTAAAGTCACATGGATGTGTTGCAACAGACTGAGCTATAGGAGGACACTGGCTCCCATTCACTGAAAAAAGAATTAGTTCACTATCATGCAGTCATCCTCTATTTAGCCAGCCAATTTGTAGTTMTTTTAGTGGGGACCATTTTAGACAGGAATTTTCAATTCACTGCATGTGGAAYATTCAAATTATCTCCACTTCTTTGCTTATTTTTGCACTTCCTTCTTTTTCCAGTTCCCTCATTACCTCCACACCTTTCAGGGCAAAGCTAAGATCTCACAGACAGTCCAACTTGCTCCACAACCCYGATWMCCTCCTTGAAGGTGATGGGAACAAKGCCTGGCATTTATWAAGCATTCTGCAAGAACWAGGAGAGAAGTAAGAGAGTCATTTGGTCACATGCCCATTTCACCCTGTCAGCAATACTCATGTGGTGTTATTACGGACTGCCCTACAAACATACAGAGAAATCCTATGGAAGGTCAACAAAACTCATCAGGACAGAAACTGAGGAGTGTCATATTTTTCTATCCGTTCACAATGGCCCCAGATTCCCTTCAGAACACCCTGTCTCTCAGGGCTCATCTGGCCCTCTGAGACACACATTCACACATCTGATTTGCTCAAAGTGGGATTTTACATTACAGAGAAACGTGTTCAAGCTGTTCCAAAAGTRAATTCTTCTCAGTGATTCAGAAAGGGGTTTTGAACTCTGATTTCCAACATCCCAAAGCTATCATTTGATCACCAGTTATCATGGACAAAGTACCGCTGGCTCTGCTGGAGCTATTCCACTCTGTATAAACACAAGGAGCTATTCCACTCTGTATAAACAGCACAAGGAGAGACTGCCTGGAAAGTTGGGGAGCTCCTCCGCTCATGCAGGCAAGACAAAACCTCAACATGAACCTCAGCTTCCTGATAGGAGCTTTCACAGTGGTGTTACTTGCTACTTGACAGCCCCACCTTTGCCTCCTCTTCCACTCACCCAAAGGGCAGTCAAGAAGATTTTGTATGAATYAGATCAGGTTTCTTTAACTTGAAAATTTCCCATCAGCTCCACTCGTACAAGGCATCCTGACAAATCCTACCTGAAGCAGCCTGCTGAAATGAAAGCCAGAAATCAGCTTTAGGGAGGTCTGGCTTCTCCCCAACAATTTCAACCTCTGAGACAAAATGAGTAATTCTGAGAGCAAAGATCAACCTCACTTCAGAGGATGGACATCAGAAACTGCAATTTGTTGCAAGGAAAACATTGAACTTTGAAGTTCTGCTCTTTCATTTAGTATAGCAAAAGTCCTTATCACTCACACTTAAACCACAGTGACTTTCCTCCAAAGTGCACATTGCACTGAAGCTCCCTTGCAAAAGACTGAACTTTTTATCTCCCATTTTGAGAATACTGCTTGAAAAAATACAATTTTGCACTTCAAAAGAGACATTTGACTTGTCCTTGTCTCAAACGATTGCCCCTTATAGCCCTTGAGCAACTGAAGCTTTGGGAGCATTTCAAAGAGAAATGCTGTAGCATTTGGTATCAGAGAGAGTAGTTTGAGCTACTGTAATTCCCCATTATCATCTTCTTTGAAAATGTACTACTGCTTAGCGAGACACACGGCTTAATTTTCTCAGTCCTATTTTTAAGCTGTGGTACCTAACAAGTCTGATACTTAAGATGAAGAAAAGGTGGTTTAATGTGTTTCTTTTCATTAAATCTGAAGAAAATAATAGCTGTATCCATTTGGGGTAGGAATAGATAAAAAACATCATTAAGTCCTTAAAGCTTGTGTTAAAATGCAATCTGTTATCCTTAAGAAAACACTCATTATCTTCCATCTCAATGAAATATAATGTGTGTGTACACTCATACATATGTATGCCAATGCACACAAACATAGGTTTTTCTTGTTAAAATTTAAGTGACAGCATATGAAAACAAGMACACTTTGATGTACATACTTATGCTCTAAAATCATTTACCATACTTGAAAGGCCCAAAACCCCAACAACAAAAATAAAATCCCAGTCCCAGACTGAGAGCTATCAATATTTTTCTGTATTTCATTTAAAACATTTCATTATCCATTCTGCTTTCTATTAGGTTTTCAGATATGCTCCATCTGACTTAAAACCTTACAGCAAGGTTACCAAGAGGAACAGAATCAGGTCAGCACATTAAACTAGATTTTTCTTTTACAACAGCTTCCAGGCAAATCTTCAGATTTTCTATGTTATTTACAAGGACATTAAGAAGGTCTTGTGCTTTCTACCTCAGTGATTTATTCTTCCCATATGCAGATGTGGTAATTCTTTAGAAGCTGGTTAATTAAATGTTCTAGCAATAACAGTAGGATCTTGACAGACGAACTTTGATTTACCAACCTTATAAAAAGGCTGTCCTTATCTTTCAGAATCTGACTTTACTATGGCAYGAGCTAAATGAGAATAATAATGCTTAAAATAAATTAGCTTTAAAAGTTAGTGTCTGACACCCCAAGATAAGGCTGCAAATACAGCAAATACAGCTTTTACAAAAGGACTTGACAATTTGTTATAAAACATTTATGAAAAGTATTTGTGATATGAGGAGTATCAAAAGTTAAGCTATTATTAGAAATGACTATGTGATAAGAGATGATCTTAAACAGACACCTACTACTTTTGTCAAACACAATTTGCATAGCAGCAGCGCACTCCCACACAGTTTTGCTAAGAGATAAGGGAAAACAAGATCTTCATTCAGATAGTTTTTTAATTATTATTTTCTAACTAGCATCTATTTTGCATTCAAAATGGGTCTAGGTGTTTTTCTAATCACTGTATTTAACCTCAACTACAAGTATGTACTATAAGTATGAATCAATATTGAAGTCCAAATGGCAAATCTTCTATTTTCACTTGGACTATGTGGACTCTCTTCACAACCTTGATTTGATACAAGCTCCAGAACATCTGGGACCACATGGTTTTTCTTGACTTTCTTTATGCTGGATTTACATATTTTTATTTTAACTGGTACACAGTACATGATGCAAGATATTATTACCAGTAGAAAAATTGTCAGAAACCATCTTCTGTGCATTCTGCCTGCCCTTTCCAATCTTCTTCCCTCTGCTGCAAAAGACTCTGATTCACCAGGACTATTAAATGTTAGATGAAGTGTGTTGTATGGTGTGAAGCACGTGATTCCCTTGTTGCAGAGAGATGTAGGTTGGTTGCAAGAAAGTTTTCAATAATTACTGGGCATTTGTATCATAAACAACGGATAAATCTGGAGTTATCCATTCTTACCCAGTTTATTGTTAGAGGCAATGGTATTATGGCTTTAGGTTGTGAATTCACAGGAGAATTAATTGCTTGAAAAAGCTTTTAGACAAGAAGAATCCATATAGGAAAAAAATATCCAGGTAATATCAGATTTACACGAGATGAAGAGGAAGTGGCAAATGCATCAATGTGTTCTGAAAGATATTTAGGTAAAACTAGGGACATGTTCTTCAAAAGGCTATTTCCTAGGAGTGTTATATTTCTGTATTTGCATATTCCATCAGGCCCACCAAAAAAATCATCCCTATCTACACTGTAACAGCATATGCAATTAAGGAACATTCCTATAGCAAAGATGCTAGTATTTGTTTTCTTAAGTGCAAATTGGAAAGCGGCAATTTTTCACATCAGATAATGTCACACCACCAGTCAGTCATACATACAATCAGATTTTATCTATCAGCTTTATCATCAGACTGGCAGTAACCAGAATACAATTACTGGGGTTCTGCAAATAATCATGACAAATAAATCCCACCACTCTTGCTGCTACCTAAACATGCTCAGCAGCTTCCACAACTGGACACTAACATGAGGTCAAACTGAGACAGAGTCTTCCCTAGGCTGCTTTTGTTTACTTTTAGGAAAAATACTGTTCTTCAACTACTTTTATTTATATAGCTCAACAAACAAATAATAATATTCTTCCTAAAAAACTTAATAGTACATTTATATCAGAGACACCATTAGTTTGCCTGGAAAATCCCTTAGGAAAAGGCTTACCTTATGTGGAGGAGACAAATTAAACCCAAGTTTGCAGTTTAAGACTTTCTTTTTTCTTCTAAAGATGAATTTATCTCTTTTCAGTTCAGTACCTCTGTGCTCTCTTCTGACCTAATTTTGTCTGTGATAAATGCCAGAGTTTCAGTGGAGTCATTTGAGCTCCTGTAAGAAAAGAACTGAAGTAAAAAATGAATGCACTCAACATTCCTACTCTGACAGATTGCTTGACAGGACACTAAAAGCCTTGCAAGGCTATAGGTGAGGTAAAGCCCCAGAACTGCCATTCTTTAGACAAAATTGCATTTCAGTTTTCTGCTAATTATTCTGTACTAACGTAACAAAGTTAAAGCTCATTCAGACTAAGCAAGTCTACCATTTGTACAGGCCTGATACATTCCCAGGGTATTGCGTGACCAGAAGACATTCAAATTAAATTTCACTCTTAGTTTAGACAGGAGAAAGACAAAAAAATTGCTTTCTACTGAGAGGGACTGTGAAGCATAGCTGGCAAAGAAGTTTCTCAATTTAACTGCTTTCTGTTCCTCCCCTAAGCAAGCACCTTGCAGGAAACTGTTTCCACTTGTTGATGGAGGGTCAGCAGACTGTATGGAAGACTGAGCACAGGTGCACCTGCTCTTGCAGAAATGGGCAGAAAACAGCCAAACGGGGTGTGGGAAGGTTTCCCATCTCAGCCCTTCTGGGGGCAGCCCAAGGTGTGTCAGAGGACCTGCCACAAAAGCCCACATTGCAGGGTAAGGCAGGAGAGTGCAGACCCCTGAAATAAAAGCATTAAAAGGGCTGTACTGGCCAGAGTCAAAAGCTCTTCCAGCCCCATATTCTGTCCCAAATGCTATCCTAAGAGCGACATAGGTAAGCACACCATGATTTTTGCTCTACTGTTTGCTGCCAGCTTCCAACCCCCTGCAGTCTTGGGGCTTACAGAGCCAGCGGGTGTCACTTTACAGGGCTCCAGCAGGGCTAAAGCCCTCCTGGACTTATAGGACTCATCTCCATCTCAACAAGAGAAAACTCTCTCACCAAGTAAAGACTTCATCTGGAGGGGAAAGCTGAAGAAATTTTTATGAATCAGATCAAATAATCTCATCACAACAAAACACATTAGGAAGAAGAGTCTTTCTCTGGAAACTGAACCAAAGCATATGACACCTTATCACACATTTGGTGGGGACCCAACAATTAAACAATATGTGGCTATATGTAACACAACCTTATATCTTAAGATGATTAATAAAAACATTATTAAATGTTTGTTTAAAGCAGAAACTTAACCAAGTTGGGATATTTTAATACCATGATCTTGATCACTGATTTACTCCAAATACTCCAAACTAGTTATAACTTCCCAGAAATCATGCAAGTATATTTTGAGATTTTGGTTTGCTGAGCCTGCAAATGTTTTGCTAGGTAGGAGAAAGGAGTGCCAGGTTCTATCTTCCATTAGCAAAAAAAAACCCCATAAGATACTTTACATGTAGTATATGAGAACAAAAGCTGGCTATTTATGCTGCTAACAAACAATTGTTTCATATTCGATGAGCAAGAAAATATATTCACCAGAAGAGCAAGTTTTCCTCTAGTAAAACTGCTCCATTTTTACAAGGAGCACCAGAGCTCTTGGGACCAAAAACTATCAGGGCTAAAGACTGCTAAGCCCCATCTGCCTTATCCATCAGTCCCACAGGAGTGCTGGTGAGGCAACAGGCAGTAATTGCAATTACTATTACCATGACTGTATTACTGCTATCAGCAATTGTGCAGCCCAGTGCTGAAAATTTTTTGCAAGGAAGCATCCACTGTGTGAAAGCATCTCCTGTGAGCCTCTCTGGTTTCTGCAGCACCATCAGTACCACACCAGCAACTCTCAATTCAATTCTGTTTCCTCTCAGCTTCTCAGGGATTACGGGATGGAGTTGTCTGTTGTGGATTTCTTTATTCCACCTCCTCCCAAGAGGACCTTGCACAGAGGTTTGATTTACAGCAACAACCTGAGAGCAGCTCAGCTGGGCAGAGTACGCTGTTAATAACACCAAGGTTGTGGTTTTGATCCCATACACACAAGAGCTGAATGTGATGATTGATCATCATGATTCCCTTCCAACTCACAATATTCTGTACAATCCAAAACAGGGCTAAGAGGACTGGAAAGCAGCTCATTCTGATGTGAGCGATGACAGAAAACCTCCTCCCCTCTTCTTCCTTCAGGAGAAGTGCAACTAAATAAGGATTAAAAGTTGGATCTTAGGACGAGTTGCCACTAAATGGTCATTTGAGCAAGGCTGTTTTGCATTGGTATCCAAGTTGCTGCTGCTGTTTGTGCAAATACTGATCCATGGTAGTCATGCAAAAAGCCATGCATAAAACACTTCTGACCTCTGGAATCTTACAGTTCACTCGGAAAAACAAGGCTTTAACAGAGATGAAAAAAAGTACAAATTAGAAGCCAAAAATTATGGCTTAAGTCCACTTTTATCTTTAGCATTGACACCCCCAAAAATAGCTTTTTGAAGTTCCACTTAGCACAGAACTGGCTAATAGGTGAATAATTCCCTACGGTGCACTCACTCCAATGGTTTCAATATCAGCATAATAAAGCTGAATTTTAATTGACTTTGACATCACGGTTACCCTAAAGTGAGTCTTATTCTGCTTTCAACTAAATAAGTAACATTTTCCTTATAAAGTGATGATATTATTCAAGACTTATGCTGTGAACATATCAGATATCCTGGGTAACTAACATTCTGGAGAAAAGTACGTAGCATGCTAAAACCTGGACACTTGCATTTGACCTATGAGCTCTGTAGATTTATTCAATTTATTCTATACTTTTTATAGGGTTCATTACTTTTGAAAGTGATTTTTTAAAGTATTAATTTCTCAGAAGTGAAAACAAACAAAAAAAGCTTCAAGGCTGTTTTAAGGTTGCATGTCTGTAGAGGTCTGAGTAGCTTTGAACTAAAATATTGATTATCAGCTTTCAAGGTGGAACTACCAAGCCCTTGCAAACAAATCTGCTCCAGTGGCAGCCTACAGCCTTCCAGAACTTGTTAAAATGAGAGTCTGAAGGGTTTTGTCTTTTTCTGAACATACAGCACAGCACATTCCATTTTCTTCTTTGTGGAGGAAGAATCATAATAAACACACAAACTCATGCATGCATATATGTATTTCATACACACACATTTGTGGCAATCCCAGGTTACAGACAGCAACTGCTCTGATCTATAGGAGGAGCAGATGAAGACTGATTTGATAGCAGCACAATCAAGAATTTTGTTTTTTTAAACATATTTTCAGTTTTCCTGAGTGGGAAAGAAAGAGCATTCAACCAACTTCTCTAGAAGCTTGTGGTTCTAGAAGGAAGACTCAGCACCCCAAATAGAAATATAGTCTTCAAACACATGGCCCAACCTTATTCTTATTTCTGCTTGGCTTTTTTTCCATACACTGGGGAGGACACATCTTTCTCCACTCTGTCTATTAAAATTAAAAGATGTTCAAGATCATTATTCACTCTTACCATCACTGATTTTAGTACACTAACAGCATAACTTTCCTGTCAGCTGGGGTTTCAAGAACATATTCTAACACAAAGCAGAAGGTGACGATGAGACTACACATCCCCAAGTCTTGTGTCCCTCCCTGCCTCAAGTGAGTGTCAGGTCCAATCGCTGCAGGGCTGTGTTTGCTCTGGGGTACCTGCTCATAAACCACGACTTAGCTCTCCAAAATTGAAACCACATTTTCAGGAGTGCATAATCAATCTTTCAGGGCAGGAATCTATTTTTCATGCTTTTATAACCCCTCATGACAACATATCACATTAAGATTTTTTCCAAGTGTGCGTCATTTCAGATCGTGCAGGTCACAACTAAATATTCCCAGTGAGCGTTTCCATTACAGCATCAACTCTGCTGAATGAACCCCACAGAACACTTACAAGCCTTGATATGTGAGGGGGGGATAGCACTGCACTGTGTTAGTTTGAACACACAGGACAACTAATCACTTCAGAAACCTCCCAGGATACTCTAGAAAGAGTTTAGCCACTACAAGAACACAGACTATAAATGGCAAAAAAAACAATATACTGTACATTTTGGTTCTGCAACAAGGCACCAATAGAGATGGAAATAATGTAAGGGCAGGCAAAGTACTAGGGGTTTTGAGTTTATATTAAGAAATTGCCCTTTTTATTTCACTTCTTCCACCACTAAAGGTACTCCATTAAGAAAAATTCATATCTCAGTCTGCAATTCCATAGCTACAGGTTTCTCACCCAAAGCAGAACCCGGCAAATTTGCATAAGAACAAAGATAAAAGAACCGAGTGTTATCACTGAGTGTTACTACTGCATGCATTAATTCCATCCTTGACTTTCTCTCTGAATATTTCACAGCGAGTACGACACGCAGCTGAAGAAAGTTCCTGATGCTTCTCAGCAAAGCATTTGGAAGTGGAACCATGGAAAAAGCTCAGCACCAGAAGTGTGACAGACACGTTTCCTTCTGTTTTGTGCTAGACAGCAGGCTGGCAGCTGGAGACTGCTGTCAGCCCTGGAGCTCTGAGCAGTGAAACAAGTCCATCATCACCAGGCTGGCAGCCCTGTGACACGCTGCCAGCAAGGCTTGGTGTGACACGGCTGGGACAGTCAGGCTGAGCTCTCTGGAGCAGGTAGAGCATCAGCTTTGCTCCAGACAGCAGGAAGGAGAGCAGCGAGCATGGAGCAGCTGCTGTGTTAATTCGATCCATCAAATGGCAGCTCCTTAGCATGAACACAACCAGCTCAGTGCTGGTCTCAGGTCTCCAGCTCTCACAGAGTAACTTACAGGCCATGGAAAAGTAATTATGATGGCAAGAAAGAAAAATGCAATGGGTCGTGAGAGTTGGGGAGTTTAAGCTCCTTGTTATATTAAAATTGAATATCAGAGAGATTTTCTGCTGTACACTGGCTTCTGTTTCATAGGACAACTTTGAGTAAATACACATCTATCTTCTTTCTTGCCCATATGACCTCATACACTGCACACTGGAAAAAAAAAGAAAATTTCACAAGTCCCAAAACACACTGGGTACGGAGAAATGACTGCAGGAAAGCTGTTGTAGACAAGCCACAGCGACACAAATTCATCCATATTTATAACTTTGATTACGAGTCACAACATCTAAACATCTCAGGTTATCTCTGACATGTTCATACTGTTTTGGTCTTGCATACATGGGACTGAGTGGCACTGAAGGACAAACACTGAGGACCACTTAAATTCATCAAGAAAAAGTCACCAAATGAGCTTGTCCAAAAATTGCAAGGGACTAATTATACCTTCCAATATGCCCAGAAAAATAATATTATTCTATTTTGTAGCTTTTCACATGCACACAGCCCCCTCCAATTTGGCCAGTCATTCTCAGTATTTTGCAATGTGCATCTCAGGGTGCATCATCCCCTTACAGCCTGTGGGATGAGGAAATGCATTATATGCCACAGGAGGGGCAAACAAAAAGACAGAACAGCATCAAAGGAGAAAAAAATACCACCTTCTTTGTGAGAGTTTTATTTCTTCTTTCAGCTTCCTGGTAAAATCCCAGCTGGTTCCATGAGCGGGAAGTGATGGAGAAGGTAAGGCAGCAGCTTCTTGGGCATGCTGAGAACCTGCACCACCTCCCTCTCCTGCACCCCTGCCACTGCAGAGTAGGGACACAGAGTTTTCCCTGCCCTCCCTTCCCCAAGGAGCAACTCAACCCTGCCTGCCCTCTGCTTGTCAACCCTGCAAGTGGAACCAATAGCTGGCTGCACGTTAGCGCAGAACATGCTGACATGCCACTCTGGAGAGCCTATTTAAAAGGTTAATAACTTTTTAAATCCAATTAGAGGGCCTAATTAGCTAAAGCAATCTTTGGTCTGCCTACTGAATCTCAAACTAGGTGAGCACAATAAAGATTAATCTGTTCTTCATTCTTTTGTAGGCAGAAAAGAGAATGCTGGAGCTCTGAATGCCTCAGTTTTCAGGTGGGCACCGGAATGACCTGAACAAGTTCAGGTCTGAATTTCAGAGCAAGTCCAAACCCAGCAGAAAAGCTAAAGCCACACACTCTGTATTCCATTGTCATGGTATCATGACGCTGATACTTCAATCCTGACAAGCACTGCCACACATGCTGGTTTTGTCATTTTTGGGCACAACAGGTCAAAATGACCTGATTTGCTAGGAACAGTAACAGTAAAAAAATGGTACCCATAACTGCAAATGGAAATTTTATTTCTTCAAGTATCTCTGTGGAACTCTTCCTTTGTGATAATTTCTTCAAGTATCTTTGTGAACTCTTCCTCCTTCCACTGTTGTTTCTTCGCATGCACATATTTCCAAACTTTGAGTAAACAGCAAGAAACCCATCAGTTAGTTACTAACCCACAACTAATTAGCAGTCAACATGCACTAGGTATCCAACTGAAACCTCATATCATCATTTCATAAGCTATTCTTCCTCTTTCCTGCTAGACATCACCAGCAGACAAAAAAAGTGAATATGTAAGTAAAATTATTATTTCCATAGAAATTTTAGCCATTTACACACAGCCTTAAAGGTAGAAAGACTAAATGTGCAATGTATCAGATTATTTTTAAACATCTGCTAAGAAACTGTTTTGAATTCTCCTGTTCACAGGCACACTCGAGTCTCATAAAGCCCCACTGATTTTCCTGGGAATGCTTCCTGGAAGCAGGTACATCCTGCCAAAGTCATGGCCCTCGCACTACATCTAGCCCCAGTGGATTTCAGAGGAAAAGGAACAATTGCTAAGAACATCACCCCAGGCTGTTTTAAATTCGGAAAGTAGATCAGTATGAATGGCCACAGGTACTGCAGCCATTAGAATAAACTACTGATAGACGCTGCCTGTCCTCAAATAGTCCCTAATCACTTCAGGCTTTCCCTGGTAAAAGCTACACGTCATTTCCAGCCCAAGGAAAGAAAAGGATTGATCAGATTCATGCAAACACATCACTAAAAGTGCAAATTATTTTCCCTTGCAGTAGGCCTGAAGTGCCAGAGAGAAAAAAAAACAACAAACCAAAAACCAAAGAAACTCCCCAAAAAAGCCAGCTTCCACGGGACTTCTTCGGAGCCCTTCTGCCCACTGCGCGAAATAGCAAATGTGTCGGTTTATTTACCCAGCCCCACCGTGTCCTCACGGGCTGGCAGGGCTCCGGTGCTCCCTCAGGAACAATCCCGGAGCGCGGGATCCCGGCCCGCAGTGGCGGCCGCTGCCCGCCAGGTGCCGCTGTGGGCCCGCGGGAGGGCCCGGCCTGGAGAGGGACCGGGAACGGGAACGGCGGCCCGGGCTGGAACGGGA
>NW_026623327.1:987277-1085416 GCF_030028575.1 Malurus melanocephalus | reverse complement strand
CGGCCCGGGCTGGAACGGGACCGGGAACGGCGGCCCGGGCTGGAACGGGACCGGGAACGGCGGCCCGGGCTGGAACGGGACCGGGAACACGGGCCCGGGCTGGAACGGGAACGGGACCGGGAACAGCGGCCCGGGCTGGAACGGGAACGGGACCGGGAACACGGGCCCGGGCTGGAACGGGAACGGGAACACCGACCCGGACTGGAACGGGACCGGGACCGGGAACGGCGACCCGGACTGGAGAGGGACCCGAGACACCCCACGGTTCCACACCCCGGCCCCGGGCAGGGACCCGTCCCGCCGGTCCGGGGTGCTCAGAGCCCCATCCAGCCGGGCCCCGAACACTGCCGGCCATGGGAGTGCACAAGCTGCCTGGGCAGCCCACCGTTCTCATCACTCAAATCCAGACTTCAGTACTTTCAGTGAATATACATAGAGAGAAGAATTTCACCGTATTCAGAATTCTTTTACTTCGGATGTTCCCCACAGCTTTCCTGGATGGCAGCTGTGTCCATCGCTGAGGAAAGCCTTCACGCATTTCATGGAGCATGGCAGAGACACTCCAGCCCTTAGCAGCCCCTACTCCCCGGGACAGGGCGGCATCAGAGGTTCTGGAGGGATCGCTGGCAGCATTAGGCTCTTCAGAAAACATTAAAAGTATGACAGGCATAAAAGCAAACTAACCCCAGCCCAGACGAACCCACAGGCCCTGCAAAATCTGCAATATAAAAGCCTTGTCAATAGCACACATGTTCTATGTATTTACAAAAGACAAGCTGTCCAACTTAATGCATTCATTTAAAATCATTTCCCATGCAGGTCAGAGGAAAAAGCTCAGCAAATTAAAAAAAAATTACTAAGAAGTATGTACACTGCTACTGAGCACTCCAGTGAACACTTCCAGATTCTTAGATTAAGGAGATGGGCCATGTAAGATAAGAAACTTTTAAAATATTGTAATACAGTAGATAAGAGCTTGGTCAAAACTGAACTTCAAGTATTTTAGTTGCAACTGACAGACAGGGATGAGATCCCCTCTCAGCCACCTCTTCTCAAGGCTGAACAACTCCAGCTCCCTCAGCCTTTCCTTGTAAGAATTGCTCCATCCCTTCATCATCTCTGTGACCTCCACAGGACCTGCTCCAGGAGCTCCATGTCTCTCCTGTCCTGAGGAGCCCAGAACAGACACAGCACTGCAGATGGGCCTCACAGGGTAATGAGCAGAGGGGAAGGATCACTCCCTGACCTGCTGGAAATGCTTTTCCTAATGCACCCCAAAACACCATTTGCTTTCTTGTCCAAAAGGACACAGAGCTTTTTTCATTTATTCCACAGACACGTTTTGTGATGTCAGGAGAGGCATCTCCTTACTAGGAACTTCTTCCCAGAGGAAGCACTACTAGTGAAGGGAAGGAGTCACGTCCTGCAAAGACCTCTTCATCAGGGAGCTGAAATACAAGTGGTGACTACAGAAATCTGAAAATGCTGTAAAACCTGAAGGAGGGTTAGACTTTCCCATGAGTCAGTCAGTCAATCACAATGTAGCTGAGTAGTCAGTGAGCTGGATTCGGTTGAGTGCAGGTTTAAAATAGGATACTCCACTGTTTGGAAAGTAAGGCCATCACTTCCTTTACCCAACAGGGCTTGTACCCTAGAAAGGAGTGGCTCAGGACTTGGAGTAAAAATGAGCTCGCAGATATGACAGTATAGGAGTCATATAGGAGTGTGGCAAAGCCAGCACTCAGCTGAGGAAGCAGACAGCAGAGAGACTCATCTAGTGACAAGGAAGGGATCAGCCAGTGTGCAGTGACTGCAGTGGAAAAGATGGGGTTTGGTCCAACTGGCCCAGCTTTCTCTATTTCAGAAAAAGGCATGGCTGTCCCATAAGGCTCCTGTCCAAAATACACCCAGTTCACCTCTTCTGCAGTAGGGAGCCCCACACCATCATTTCTCATGGACTAAGCCTGCTCGGGCTACATTGTTGAGAAGCAGTGAGACTCCTCTGGGCATAGAGCCTGTGGTTAATCAAACACAGGAAGAGGAGGCAACGCCACCTGCAGAAATCCTGATGGAGTATCTCTGTCCACTCACACCTCTGAGTGTCTCTGTAGTTGACAAAACCGGTCATGTCTGTTCTGAACTCTGCAGGGATCAAACCTTCTCAATACTTTCCCTCTGGAAAGAGGTGTTAGACTACATTACTTAGAATCCCTCAGCATTTAGTCATCATCCAGCACTTCCCTGTAGACATTCTTTGCACAGCACCCTTTTGTAGACTGCTTGTGAACAGCATTTGCAACTACTCACACACCACTTACAACCAAATTATTTAATCCTAATAGCAGAAATAACCCAAGACAGATTAGTTTAAACCTCGCTGTATTACTAGCCTCTCTTCCTCTCTTAGTACTAGCTTTCTAGTATTTGCCATCTATCTTAAACCTCTTGTAGCTCTTTTTGCCACACAACTGATCTTTCCCAAAAAAAAAAAAAAAAAAAAACCAGAGAAAAAAAAATCAAGCAATCAACAAAATTATAGTCTGCCCTAAGATCACTACTTAGTTTCAAAAGTGCCTTGGTAGTGGACAGCAGGGAGTTAGTCAGGTAATAGCAAAGACATAACTGAAGATAATTACTGCAAAGTTTCACAACTTCACTGAACTGATAGAAAATTCCCATCAAAAGATATCATACTTTCTTGCTTAACACCAAGAACTGACATTTGGCCTTTACAAAACACGTCTATCTAAAGAAAACATATAAAATTACCACAGAGCAAATAAAAATCCAACATAAATACTTTTCAATCAGTATTTTCAGCTGTGCCTACTCCAGGAACAAAGACAAGAGAACAAACACACTATCCATTCAAGTGCCTTCCCCCAAGGGATTGTCACCAGTTTGAACACTTACCAGACCTTACCTAGAAACCTCTGCTTTCTTAGAAAAGGTACACAGCTTTCCTGATCTTGCGGTGAACGGTGTTGAGGGAGAAATTATTTGTTTTTAAATAGAAAACATGGCTCTTCTCTGTCAACTGCAACCAACAGGTAATTAACTCCATCACCTTGCATTTCAAACAAACTCAGTGCACAAAGCACAATTAAATTTCTTCTTAAGTTCAAGTAGCACAGAGATGTCACAGTGTCCAGTGGGGTAGAACAATGGCAGAGTCAGTGCTATTTTACTTGCTCACTGCAAAGCATTTGAATAACAACCTTAAACTGGACCAAGATAAGGGGGAAAGAGAGTAAATTCCTAAAACACAGCAGTATAAACCTTTGTATGCAAAGAATGTTGAGAATTACATCCTACAGAAGGAAGCTGAAGTGACCAATCATCTGTTCAAGCATCTTGTAACAAGCACATAACTACAAATCACCATGAGCTGAGAGTGGAACAAGTACCAGTGCCAAACACAATGACAGGTCTTAATCTTACATTTAAAAGTATTGGAGATGATGAATTTTCCTTCACAAATTCAAAGAGAAATTATTTGCATTTCAAAACATAATGTACTTGTTCAAACCGACTGAGCAAGGGAGGGAGGAAATAAGTTTTTTGAACATCCAAACTCATCCAAACTTGGATTTCTCGGAATATTAATATCTTCCTGGAGGAATGGGGAGTTGATTTTGAGGGGACGGCTTGTATTTTGGTTTTTTACTTTCCAAACAAAAGAGCTTCATAAGCAGATTACAAGAATGTGTTACCTTGAGCTATTAAAAGCTACAAGTTTTTCAGTTTCACACAGGAAGTTTTCTTGAAATTTTATTATGTAACACTGGCCTTCTTTGCTTAAAACTGATTTCAATTTTTTTTTTCTTAATCAACAAAAAAGTTTACTATGTTTACATAGCAATTTCCTCCATCTCATGATCCTGTATCATTGATAATTTTAAAAAGTAACCCCATCCCAAACTCCCACAAGTTTCCCAAGCCCTTAGTCCACATTTAACTGGAAGTTTTACTGTTACAGATTAAAGGTCACAGACAAAATGCAAATTTTGTTTCTTGAAGAATATCTACAGGAATTACTGCCCTTCCTGTATTGCCTGTACATCCACAAAGTACATATGGGTCCAGGAAACTTTAACACAGATAATGAACAACCTGAACACTGATAGGAAACAGCCAGCCACAGAACACAGACATGGGTAAAAATTGCAATTGTCAATTAAAATCAGCACAGCAGGGAAAGTTGCTTTTTGACAGAAGTTATGTTTGACTGCAGTTTTAATAATTCAAGACAAAATATCAGGAACAGGCTAAACTAAAGTAAAATTATTGGACGTGAGGAACCCTCTACAAATTTCATAGATCTGGACAGAGCTGAGATACAGTGCACAAGACACTCTTCAATCTTCTAAAGTGCTCAGTTCAGCTAACAGTGAATCAAAGAGTACTACAAAGAACCAACTACAAAGACAAAACCTGGAAAATGCTTATTCAAGTAACTTCAATGGCAAACCACAGGGGAGGGGAAAATAAACAGTGAGAGTGAATGAAAAGAACCACAGAGCCAAAACTTTATTTGAGAGGTACTTCAGTTTAAGTATGAAGAAAGCAATGAAAGATGACCATATCCTAACACTCATAATGAATCCATCCTGTGACCATCACCCTGAAAACAAGCCTTTTCTCACTGTGCGTGTGTCAGAAGGGGGTTTGATCCCAGCCACAAGAAAGCAAATAGAGCTGTTCTTTCAAAGTGCTGCCTCAAGAACCCTTTCTGAGTCCCTTGTTGAGGATTACATCTTACAGAAGGAAGATGAAATGACAAATAATCTGTTCACTCATCAGTCCTTCAAGTCTCTTCCTACTACTTACAGTGAAGATCTGAAATTCATGATCAAGAAAATTCCATAGCCAAGTTCAAGATTTTAAGGGTGAGACAATACAGCTGGAGCACACGTGTGTGACAGAAACAGCCGTGTCTGCAAATGAGGGCCTTGCTTCCATACAGATCAGAACTGAAACAGAAGTGCTGAACCAAGCAGAAATGTTCTACGGATAGGAACTCACTTAGGAGAACATGGATACTGTTCATTTGCCTTTAAAGAAAGATGCTCTTTAGAAGTCAAGAGTGGTGCCAGTTAACAGCTTATCCACCAAGCCTGGACTTTCAAGAGATCTTCAAGGACACAGTACACAATGAAAAACTGGATCTCAGTCACATGAAAAATAATTTTGTTTCTCTTGTATCACTCCTCTTTGGAATTCTATGTACTGTATTTTGCAAAAAGACCTCTTTAGATAAGAGCATTTTCATATCTGTAGCAATGTCCTCTCCAGAAACAAGAAATGGAAAGATGTAACCACTTCCCTCTCACTGCCAAGACTGATACTCTTGCCTTCTTCCAGACTCAAATCTAGAATGTTTTTTTTAAAAAAAAAAAATTCATTTTTCAACACACTTATGTTGAAAAATGCTGCACAGATGAGGTGACTCATTGCAGACTTAGAGTGGTGCATTGTTCCACCAAAATTCTTTACCTTGTGCTTATATAAGGCCTCCCACAGACATTAGGACTCACTGGAGCTTGAGAGAGGAAAATGTGACATAATGAAGAATATGGACAGCAACCACTGTCACCCTTTATAAATTTTTATGCTTGTTGGACAGTATCTGACTGTCTCCTGTGTGCTACTGGTGGTGTCCAGCTCCTTTCTGGAGCTGCAATCTTCATGGGATTAGCCTAAAAATAACCTTAAAGATACTTAATACAGATATGATCAAAATTTGGTATTATATAATGCTTGAACACAAAGCACGTGCTTTTGGCTCTGCTCATACTTCAGGTTTTCTGGAGCAAACCTGTTCCCTGCAGTCAAGCACAGACTGTCCACAAGGCAAAGCTGACTCAATAGTGAAGGTTAGGTCTTTGTGTCGGGTGTGATTCCAAACATCTTAAGTGCAAATTGACTCCATCCATCCTCTTCGCTTGCTCAGCTCACTTTTGCTGCTGCTCACGTTCTTCTGCTAGGCTGAGGCTACCCGACCTGCTGTGGGAGCCTGAACTAGGAACAACAGGATTCCTGATACTACCAAAATACGACTTCAAGTACAGCAATAGGATCAGGCAGCTAAGGTGAAAACTTATTTGGAAAGGATAAAAAAGCAATTAACTGGAAAAGGGTAACTTCAAGGTCTTTCTCACTATGAAGCAACATATGGAAAAAAAAACCACCATTTACTTGATAGTGCAGTTGATGTTGTAAATGAATTTTGATTAAATTTCTTTACCATTTGTGTTCTACTAACCAAAAAAAACCAAAAAACCCTGATAACAACCTTCATAATCCCGTACTGAAGAGACCACATCTCCTTACCCAATTCAGTCACAGATTATCGGTACCCAAACAGACTTTACTACCTCACAGTTACTTGTAGAGGTTTTGTGCTGGGCATTGTGTATCCAAGCTATCAGCTACCTTATTGCAATGAGAAAAGCAAGGCTTTTAAGACAAAATTAATGATTAATTATTTTGCTGAAGGCTTGAACTCCAATACTTTGTTTCTGCTCTTCTACCTTTGCAATTCAACTCAAGAATTTGTCTTTGCAAAGGAATACACATTTATCTTCAGTACTATGAACTTCAGTGGATAATTTTCACACTTTCAGAAACTGAAAACAAAACAAACACAAAACAAAGAACAAATCTCATCCTTCCTTGCTTCCTTTTAATTTAAATATTTTAAGTATTCTTCACAAATGAAATAATTTCTCTTTTTAATTTAGAAAGAGTGCCTTTGCCCCTGTGTTTGTCATGAAAGATTAAACAGATGAGGATAACTTGCTCCTTCAGGGTAAGAGGGGAGCTCTCCTTAAAAGCTTCCATGAACACCACACTCAGACTAAAAAACTGCTACCCATAATGAAATAGTTACTCTTTCAAATGTAATTCTTTCTAGTATTACTGAAAAAATAAGAAGTTTGATCTGTTCAAAATCTTATTTAAAAATAGCGTTAAGTAGGCATGTTCTTGAGTTCCAAACCAAAGTGGAACAGGTAGGTACAAAATGTGAAAGCTTTTAAAATGTATCCTCTCCCATTTCATAGTAAGCATACCTTTTTTCTTGAGGAGCGATATTTCACGCATCAACAGTCTCAGACCTAAAAAAAGGCTCCTGAGCAGTATTTCACTTGTAAAAGGTCAACATGCTATTTAAAAAAGAACTTGATAAAATAAATGGGTAGTTCGAAAAAGCATGAAGCACTGCAATACTAAAGAGAGGAGTGGAGAACAGCCCTGAACAGATTATGAATTGAAGGCCATGTTCTATTCCCTGTACATTGTGATCCAGTGTCTCTCCAGAGTAAACAACTTCTCAGACTGACACGTGCTAAGACTGAACTCTGCTGCTTCTTGCGTATGAGATGCCTGCATTTCTGCCCACTGCATTTCTAGCTGGTCTGAACTTCACTCCTTCCCTTCCTTCTGTGGCCTTTTATCAGTAGATATTCAAACATCACTTGAAAGCCTGCAAGGAAAAGTTGTCGCTCCAATAAAAACATACAAATAAATATTCACATTTTTTACTGGTCTAACACAAAACGTTCTCTAAAAAGAGAAGGAATCAAAATAGTGTCAGGTAACAGGATTACCTAAGGACGCATTAAATTTCTTTTTCCACAAAATAATTAAGTTTCTTCATTAAAACTAGACAGTATTTCAGTTCTACAAAACAAGCCAAATAGATATATTCTTTTACTTCCAACAGAAATTTAATTAGGACAGATAAAAGATTTCTGAGATATTCTGTTGCAACAGTAGCAACCCATTTCAAGTAAAGAATTAGTGTTAAGGTTTTATTTCTGGTCACTTACATGACTAAAACACCAATTAAAAATGGATTAATCTTTAGGCTTCATAAATTCAATTTTTAAAAACCTTAATTTTCTCTACTTAAATCAACTTTCAGAATTTTTGCTCAGGGAGTGTAATATATTTATACTGAAAATACTTTAAATTTTTTTACTTTATTTCTTTCTAAGAATAGAAGGAAGGTGCTCTTATTGTTTTGCTTCAGAAGCCAGTCCCTACTATTAGAAAAGACTTGGCATGGCCATTCACACGCACACTAAAGTGCTCAGGTGCAGTATCATACAGACCAGTGAAGAATATACAAAACACCATTGTGTATAATACTGTGACAGTTTTTCAATATATTCACATACAGTAATCTCCGACTACCTGAAAGGAAACTGGCCATAAATCCTGAAGAACCTTGTCTATAAAATTGAGTAAGCCATCAATAAACTGTATCTCTTCTAAAAATACCCGTATTTTACAATAATATACAAGGTATCTGTTTGCAAACACAGAAGTAGCCATAAATAAAACTTTATTCTTTCTTTTCATTTACAAGCTACCAAGTACCATGTATTTACACAGCACTGGACACTTAAAGTAGTTGCAGTCACAAAATGATCCAGACAGCTGTTGATAAAGTAAAGGATCTTAAGATAAAAGCAAAGTAATACTGTAACAGATAAATGGCAAAAAAGCAGTTTTGCCATAATGATCAGACTTGCATGTTGCATCAATTCTGGTTGAAACGACTGAGCGCCATGCGATTCTCAGCTTTAATCGTTTGCAGTCTGGCTAAAGTTTGTACAGTCATTTCTCTTTTGCAGTTATTAAAATAAAAAAGTTAAAAACTATAGCAGCAACAAGCAAACCCTGTGACAGGAAGGCAAGGTTTAAGAACTAAAAAAGTTTATACAATGTGCTTAGGAAGGTCTGCAGAATTTATCTTCCATCGGCTGGAGTTCGACTGAGTGACAACATGATTCGGGCGTATCTTTCACACAGTTCGTGTGTGGAGTAGGAGGGTAACTTTGGCGGGTCATTGAAACCTTTAATCTCTGTAGAACAATCTAGCAGTTTTGGCAGGAAATCTGTCAGCTTTTCTTGTAAGTTGGCTGCAAATCAAACCAGAAAAACAAACATAAGCATTTATGTCCGCAAGTGGAATTGTCCTTTTTCTGCTCAATGTTGACTTTTTTTATTGGTGGTTAGAAAGAGGAGGAGTTTCACTTGAAATAATTCAGATTCTTTCGACCTAGCAGCAGTAGCTAGGATGTACTAATTCCTGGTAAGATGTTGATTTAAACGCCCCTTTCGATGGCCTAACCACACAAATGTTTTTCCATTCATAAAGTACGTTTTCTTTATGGCCTGATACCCCAGTGCAACATATGGAAAAACTTTTTATTTAAATGGGTACAAGATTATTCAAAAGTGAGGGTAGCTTAAAAATATCACCAATGCACAAAAGATACAGGCTCAATCTGAGACACTGAAAATATCATACTTATAAAAACGGTGCACAAGGGCCTTTTACCTTAATGAATAAATGACTTACGTTCCATTTCTTGTCCAAGATAGGAACACCAACGGTTTCTCATATCTTCCACAGCAACAATATCTTTCTCTTCCATTTCATCCACCAGTAGTAATGGCAAACATGGGACAATAAGCTCGTTCATAATGATCAGGCCATTATTTACTTCCTGATCATCTCCCGACTCAAACAGTGCTGCAGCATGTTCATTTAGTTTCTTCAGAAGCCACCACAAAAAAGGAAAGCCTTTAAGTACACAGCATTTCACATTCTACCACCCATCAGTTTTATCAGTTTGTTTTAAAGCACAGTCTTATTACAGAATTACCTGGCAATTTGTATTAACCCCAGCTGCGTTTTAACATTTACAGCAATGATGAATATGCTTTACTAACCCACTTGAACTTGTGCTGTTCCTCAAGCCACTTTATTTCATACCTGCCAATTCCAATTTTGCAGCTGTTTGGTTAAGACTGAGATTTTATCACCTGCTTTTATTTTTTTCACTATTGTTAAAAGTGACATAACAAGGAAAAAAATCCCTTTTTTCAGGCAAGGCACCATTGCTGATGCCTTTCCCAGTATTTGTCTCCCCATTAAACTATGGCAAAAGGATGAGTCTGTTCACCAACACTATCAACCATTGCTCCTCCCTAGCCCAGACATGACAGCACTGAGCACGCTATTTATAATCATAAACAAAATGAGTGGCTATTAAAAAAGAGGGGGGAGGGCAATAATGTTGGTTTTTTAATTTTTTTTTTCCCTTACACAAGCCACGGTATTAAATTGCTAATGGAGAGAGATTTCGGGTTTGTTGTACATGTGGCAACACTTATTCCACTATTTAATTTTATTAAAGCCATGCAGGAAACGCAACTTTTTGAGACATGTACTTCCCCCTTCACTTACTAGCAAACACTCTCGTCTGTAGTGAGAGATCAGCTCTTCGTCGTGCCCTCTGTATGGGCCTTTGGACAGGAGTTCTTTGTTATTCTGGTAAGCATAAATAAGGTAGAGCAAGGCTTCCATGTAGCTGAAGTGAAGAAATAAAATCATCAGATGTGACATCCACATACCACCTGCTTCAAGGTAACTACTGTGCTCCTCAGAGGACAGGTAACTCCATCCCTCCCCACCAATCTCTTCATAATGTCTTTTTAAACCATACAATTTTGTCTTTTCCGTGTTAATACAAATTATTTAATTACTAGGTTAGGTCATTGCACATGAAGTCTGATCCAAAGCTCACTGAAACCAATGGGTATCATTTCACTCACTTCAAAACCAGCTTTAGATTGGCCTTGAGGATCCATTAAAACTTATTTTTTCCTGTGTTCATTTATGCTACACTAGGTTTGAGCTTCTGTTGCATAAATACCTTGATAGCATTCCACACTTCAGCAATTAAAATTTAAAGCTGTCACCTTATTTCTGAAACAAAAACTGTGAATTTTTAAGCTTCACTAACTGTAAGCTCTTCCAAGTTACTGAAATCTAAATGTGATGGAAGAAACCATCACAGCATTTCAAAAGCCGAAGTGCTGTTAGATTGTTGATATTTCTGTCATTAATCTGAATGCAGAAAATAAATGCAAGGCTAGTTGACAGAGAGGAGTAAGACAGGACCCAAGATCCTATCAGTTAATAATTGACAGAGATCCCTTCAAGCACAGATGAACAATCTCCCCTCGCACTGCTGCACACCATCTCCTGCAAACACCTGAAATGGTTAATTCTCTGACTTACAGAGACCCAGTTATGACAGACAAGTATTGAAAGCAGTTCAGGCAGCTACTCTAAAAACAGGCAGTTTGATATCTCATTTTTATTCAAATTAAAAAAAAATCTAGGAAGAGACGTTTTCTAAGGGAGTGTTAAAGGAACATGAAATTGTGCACTAGCTCACTCTTCATGAGAATATGAGGTCATGGGTCCAACTGAAACTACCAAAACCGAACTACCAAGCTCCTAAAAAAGGCTAAAGATTATGTGCACATATAGAACACACCGGAAAAATACATGTCAAGAGTTTTCTGAAGTAAAAAACTTAAGGTAATACTCCCAATGAGACAACATTAAAAACAAGGGAAAAGGCGACTTGAAATAGCAATGGTTCCTTAAAGCTTGACCTTCTAATACCCCTGTTTAGAAGAACAAGATGAATCCCAACATTAAAATTTCAGAATCTACTGGGAAGTTTTGTTTTCCGCCATGAGATCTGCTCATAGTCCCTGCAATCTGCAATATTTATTACTTAAGTAATAGAAGTAGAGTCACAGTTCACTAACATTCTGTCCTAAAAATAAAAAACTATGCTCTCATTTATAAAGTAGTCCTCTTCCCATCTCAAGTCCATTCTTCCATGAACTGAAACTGCTGGTAAAAAGGCAGGGGAGGAGAACCTTTTCCTTCAATTCTTCATTCACTTTTTGTGAAACTGCAGGTTGAAGCTACAGTCTCAACAGCTCTGTTGGTGCAAACTAAAACTCAGTGGTGGTAGTGGCCTTATTTCCAGTCATCCCCTTCTTGTTCCTTCCCCGACTTGTGTGTGACCCTTTTCTAAAACAACTGTGGTGCCATTTAACAGCAAGGTAAGTTATTTGAGATCATCCTGACTGTACATCCAAGCTCGGACTACTTATATATCTTGGGTCTGAGAAATGGATTACAGTGTAAATTAGCAAACAGATCCATGGAACCATAGGGTGGCATGGTCTGGAAGAGACCTTCAAGGTCACTTGGTTCCAAGCCCTGTGCCACAGACAGGGACACCTTCCATGAGACCAGGCTGCTCAGAGCTCCATCCAGCCTGGCCTTGAATACAGCTTCTCTGGCCATCCCGTTCCAGTGCCTCACCATCTTCACTGTAAAGAATTTCTTCCTGATAACTAATCCTCATCTCCTCTCTGTCAGTTTGTTAGCCATTCTCCCTCATCCTGTCACTCCATGTCTTATAAAAAGTCTCTCTCCAACTTTCTTGGAGGCTCCTTTTAGCTACTTGAAGGCTGCTTTCAGGTTTCCATGAAACCTTCTCTTCCTTCAGGCTGAACAGCCCCAACTTTCTCAACCTGTCTTAATAAGGGAGCTACTCCATCCCTCTGATCCCCTGGGTGCCTCCTCTGGGCTGGCTGCAGCAGCTCCATGTCCTTGCTGTGCTGGGAGCCCAGGGCTGGATGCAGCACTGCAGGTGGGGTCTGAGCAGAGCGGGGCAGAGGGGCAGAATCCCCTCCCTGCCCTGCTGCCCACGGGGCTGTGGCTGCAGCCCAGGACATGTCTGGCTTTCTGCCTTCTCACATCTTAAGTGCACATAAGCTCAAGCCAGTGCAGCCTAAGCCTAAGATCACTGAAGCTGCTCCCAAAGTACTGAAGCTCAGTGGGTCGAGGCTTTGGAAAAGACGCAGAAAGAAAGCAATGGCAAAATTTTAGCTCTGCTTTAAAGAAGGCATCTCAGTTAAAATGGAAAAGCTGTATTGGCTTTCCAAGAAACTTAAAAGGCAACTGGCAAAACCTACAGTTTGCTCAGTTCAGTTTAAGTTGCTACCACAAGAGTGAGCTGCAGGCAAAACTCCTGCCAAGGCTCATTATCTGGCTGGGCTCATCTCAGCCAGAGCAGGTTCCTACTCCACAGTAAGGTCAGAGATCTGCCAGGAAGACCCTTTAATTCTCCACCTACAGTGAAAAGTGGGCCTTGCCACCCACCATCAGGGATCATGAGTGACCACTGAAAGTGGGCATGAAAAAGATACACCAAACTACTTCCTTCATGTTGATTTTTGTGTTCGTTCAACATAATACAATTAAAGAAATCAGAGACTGCTTAAATAAAGATCAACTTTTGGCTCCATCAACACACTGAGTGCTGCTAGGTTGTCACTTGGTGTTATTCAAGCCAAGAAAAGTTGGTCAACAGAGAGGTGGGTTTGCATGGGGGGAAAAAGCCTCAAAACAGTCCTACTAACGAAGGTCATATGTATAATATGAAAATCTATTCTTTCATAAATATTTTTAAAGTCATATTTTTGTGATTCCAGTGTTAACCAAATTGAAAGCCTTCAGCAGTTTTAATCTCATTTCCAGCATAAGGATGGTACTATTGCTCTCTCGAGAGTGCAAGGTGGGAACCTCAATAAATCTCTGAGTCCTTTGGGAACCTGAAGCTGAAACACACAAATGTATTTGCACAAGATGCCTTTGGAGCAGATCACTGGATACCCAGCTCCTCACTCATCCACTAACGATACTTTAGTCCTACAGTCTTTGTATCAAACACTTCTTGAAACATTTCTGAAACTGGACTTTTAATTTCTGACCCATATTAGAGTATAAGACTGGTGATCATAGGTTTGTTTGCTAAAATATGAAGATGTTTTGTAACAAACACCTTACCCCAATTCTGCAGGTTATTGTAAATAACTGAGAACTTTGTTTAGCACAGAGCAGAAACTTGTGCTTCCCTCTCTCCACCATGGCATAATCAGAATATGTTATGGCAAGAAGAAATTTATTGAAAACATTGGTATTTTACAATGGAAGGTGCCATTCTGGAGTCCTAGTGCCAAGGAATTTGAAGATGTTTCACTCCTGCCTGCAAGCTTAGAGACTGCATGAAGTACAGAGGTTCCTATAAACCACACCACTGCCTGTGATGTTTTTGTCTCCTTAAGGGATGAAGAAACACCAGAGTGTTTATTTCTCAAATAAGCCAGGCAATTTTCTGGTTAACCTCTGTACATTAACTGTTTAAGACCAGCTCTGTTTCATTGTAGCATATTTGTAGCATATTTCAGTTTAGATTATTAATGAATGTACTTTTTATTACACAGTGATAACCCAAAGACAACCCAAGCCTATGGGCTCATTGTGTTAGTCAGTATTAAAAAAACGCGTCTTGTCACAAAGGCAAGGCAGTGTCTTGTGCAATCAATTTTCCTGTATTGTTTGCAGCCTTTCTTTTTTGGGAGGATACATGACAAGAAAGAGAAATATGAAGCAATTTACTACACAACAAAGAGACAAAGAATTAAAATTTCATTCCCACTATAAATTTCCCTACCTATTGGTTTATACATGAAAAATCAGTGATTGACTACATTTATACTGTAATCACCATTCCTGTTGCATGTGTAGATCAGAATAAATTTGAGTTGTTTTGAATGAAGTACATAAATGTCACCCTTTTTATACAGCCACAATTTCTGACTTGTTTCAAAAAGAGAAAGGAATGAATCACCATGGAGTTAAGGCCAATCTGCTAAAACTAGGCATGGTAGTTTTTCTCAAATATGTTCTGTTTTCCTGACCTTTAGAGCCCACCATAGCTGGAGCTTTTGCTCCTACTAAGGCAGAAGGTAAATCTGTTTCAGTGGGAAAACCCAGTCAAAAGGCAGGTGAGACAGGGACTTGACTAACTGTATCTGCTGATGAAAGCAGATCAATGTATGTGCACAGGTGGTGCCAGAGGAGGAAGATTTTTATGGCTGAGGGACACCCAGAGCACTTAAGAGTGGAAGAGAAGGAAGAATAGAGGTGCACATGAAGGGTGCTCTGAAAAGAGCCCATGGCTTGATAAAAGATTAGAGATGAAAATTAAGAAAAGCAAGATGCAAGACTGAAGACATTAGTAGACTGAATAAATGCTTAACTGAAATGAACATTAAACACTTCTTAATTTAAAACACAGTTTTACTTATCAACATTACACTCTGCCTTCACATCATTCTACTACATTTGAGTTCTATACTACCACTTACCTCTTTTTTTGGAAAAACTCCAATCCTACCATGAGAAACATGGTTGTTTCTCTGAAATGTCTGTAGTCTTGATGCCATCTCTGCATGTAAGAAAGGGTAAATAGAACTTCATCCACAACGATGAAATACCATTTATTTTTTTAAATGCATCCCTCCTCCACTTAAATTTAGTGTCCAGCAGTCCCAGTAAGTACTAAGGACCCCAGTAGGCTTGCATATGTGAAAAGTCCACCTAAATCCACTCTCCCTCAATAAAAAGAAAATTCCTAAATGTCTTAAACATTTCTAGATAAGATTATTCTTATAGAATCTATTACCATTTGAAAGAAACACAAAATATCTTTGGAAAACCACAGGTAAAATAATTTGAGATCTTATTTTTCCTTTCCTATAGGACTCAGTGTTGGAAAGCTTTTTCATACGCCAGGTATTAAGCTTAATTTTCAATACAAGAATGACATAGAAAAAGCCTGAACACTTTACATGGAAGTGCCAAAAAACCCCCAGTGCCATTCTGATGAGATGCAGGCACAGCAGCAGAACATTTATCTTATTGCATCACCATTTATACAAACTTACTCCTGGTTCACCTTACAGGTAAGTGCTCCAGGTGAGAAAGGCACTTTCTCTACAGAGGGTTAATGGCTGACTTTCAATTGTGCATTAAAGATAAAATAGGGGACAGCCACCATAAGACACAGTCACTAGCAGATTCAACAGAACGAGCTTGAGCAAGGGTGTAGAAAATGCCAACTCACTATACTGGACCGATACAATCTACGGACAAACTCCCAACCACCTATGGCAGGAGCTAAAAAATGGGCAGGCTTCTGCACAGAAACAAAGATAGCTATAAGGGTGGGAAGTGGGAGGTAAGTCCAAAATTGTTTGTTAACCCTGTGCAGTATCATTCAGAAAATGATAAAATGCTAATAAGCCCTGCACAGCCAGGAAAATGCAACCAAAATGCCACTCAGAGGGTCCTTCCCCATAGTGACTAGGGAGGGCACACTGTAATGTAGCAGCATCTGCTGTGGGTCCTAAACCTGTAATGAGAAGTGGCAATTAAAATATTTTCCTTTTGATTTGTGAGGCAAAGATTACTCCCATAATCCTCCTGATCAAGTTGTTTGGACCGAACAGCACAACAAGGGGCTACAGGTGGTGCACTGCAATCTGCCCAGGACATAAATATCCACTGTTAAGAGGTCTTAATGAACAGTATTACTCAGACCTGAAACTGATGCTGGAAAACAGGCTTAGCTTTAAATGTGAGATGAATGATTTTGGCAACTATTAGTCACCATTATTTAATGTCCGAGATTCACTCTTACTTTCCTTGCAAGTTTTTCGAAACAACACAGGAGGAAAAATTAAATGCATAAGCTGGTTATACATAGTCTAGGGAAAGAAAAGAATCTGCTGCTCATAAGAAAATGGAAATGGCTGCAGAGACAGCTGAAGAAAAAGCACAAATGGGGCTGTGCCTGCTACCCAGCTCTCAAGATGAGCAAGGCTGAGCATAGAGCACTGTCCCTTCTTCCCTGCCAGCTGTGTCTGCCCAGACAAAGCCATGTGGCTCATGTGCTGATAAATTACAAAATACTGCTAGTGACGTCAAGACTCGCTAACAAAGTAAGGACAGACTCCAACCTGAGACTTATTTATGGCTCAAATACTGGAATTAGAGATGTGGAAAAAACAGCTTTAGCTCATGAGCAGCCTTTGCACAAATAAGGGGTCTTTCAATAAACAGCCAGTTTTAACTTCTCAGTCTAAGACAAGAGGAAATTTGTGAAGATAAAATTCAGCTTTTCTGATGACTGTTTCACATTACAACTCAAAGCATAAGAAATACTGACCTCGTATTCCTCCATGTTTACTTCATCTGGCTTTATCATTTCAAGTTTGGCTTGAGCAACCTTCATTATATTACGGCACCTTACAAAAAGCAATAAAAATACTGAAATATTACTGGAAATACACAGAGGATATTATCCTTACAAAGACAGGAGCCTCAAACTGTATGAGCTACATACAGCCTTATGCAAACCAGTATGGAAATGCTGTGGAAAATGCACATTTTATTATGCATGGTATAATCAGCGGAAGAGGGGATACTTTTGAAGTATATGTGATGGAAGCCTGTGCTATTTAAAGGATTACTTCCTTTATTTCACTTAATTGCCATATTGCTCAGTCTTTAGTTTTAAATTTTCACAGAGTTTGAAAGTCCTTTGTAGAAGTTTAGAAGATTATTCCCTACACAGAAATCAAACTTCTGTTAGGAAGTTAGGAAACACTTTCTTTCTATTTATCTATTTATGTAAGTAGAAGGAATTTTGAGTGGGAGACATTGTCTTCTCTCAAGTCACTCACCCAGCTCACCCATCTGGGAAGGCTTTGCTGTCTACTGTTGGCTTTCAGGGCAGTGAGGAAATACACAGCAAAAGAAGGTACAGAAATCTATGTGCAAAATTATGAACTACACTGAGCATTTCTACCTATTTTATGAGTAGAAACCCAACTTCTCGACTGCTCTTTTAATAGAGATTTTTATAAAGATATGTTTTAACAAAGCAAAACTTGCAAGCTATTAACTAGGAGATAAAGCCAAATGCACCAGGCAGATCTGAAGGGGTGTTTCTACACATCAGAGAACATTCATGAACACAGGAAATGAGATGTGCAGATCTTATTACCTCTCATCAAAGCTGAGATTGTGATCTCCAAACTGCTCCAGTAATGTTCTCTCAATTATCTTCTTTGGTGCCTGGTTTTGGATGAAGTAAACAATTGCATGACGCAAACGATAATCACATTCAGGTGGTGGGTCTTCCTGGGCTAATTTTAGCAGACGTGTGTATTCCAATTTAATTGCCTACATAATGGTAAAAAACAGATATTATTCCTTCTGGCTTTTAACTCAATCATCATAGACAAAGTAATTTATGTCCCATGGCGTTTTGCCTATGAAATTTTTTAACAATTCCACAGACCACCCTTCTAAGAAGTCTAAACTGTTTTTTAAAAAGTGTAAACAAACAGAAAACCAAAGATAAATTAAGTTGGTCCTTTCTTTCCCAGTTAAGCCTGACAAAATCCCAGATCAACCCTCCCTTTCAAAGTAGCTCCAATCCTTTGCTATGTCTCCCTGAGAGATTTATCCCATCCTTACAGAGGTTTCTTAAGCCCAAAAACCAGTATAAGATTTCAGACACTTGACCTAAAGAAATTTTCTGAAGTCTCATAAGGTAAAAAAAAAAAACCCTCTAACATATGGTTAAATGCAAAGACATGAATAAAAAATATCCCAGAGAAAGTCTAATGAACATGTATGATTTGGAAAACACTAAGTGAGAATGAAATATGTCTTTCAATGAAAAACAAATGACAGGATTTCTAAAGAAAATAAAGATTCAACATGAACAGTATTGCCCTATAGGGCAGGATGCAGACCTCACTGAATATTTAAGAAAAACTTGAGAGGTCATCAGAAGCATTTACTTTTCCAGCTTTGCCAGCACATTATATTTTAATGAACATCATTTGATATGTCCATTAGATTTTATTCACTGAAACTATACAACATAAGAAAAATAATTAGAAAAATGGTGACAAATATTAACAAATACTTCATAAATTCCCTCTGAAAACAGGGAGGTTATCAGATGGTTTGCTAACACAGTCAAAGTTTCAACACAAAGTAAGTACAAAATAAAGCACTCATGCAGTCAGGAAAAAAAAACCCTGTTCAATATTTCAAATGTCTTTATGTTGTAATACCTGGTGTTTAACTATCAGAAATTTGGGCTCCCATCCTCTACTAATAACACATTTTGTTTCAGAACTACACATGTAGGATAATAATCATAAAGGCTTAAACATAAAGCATGTGGAGAACTTTAAAACTTAGGAGAATTTTCTGCATCAGTATTTTTAAATACTTATATATGCATTACCATTAAAAACACATTTAGGAGAACATTACAAATCCCAAAACCCATAGAGTTTTGACTATTTTACTTCAGAAGTTCTAACATTAGAAAGCAAACATTGCTAACAATTAAACCCTGTTTTATTGAGGAAGCAAAAATAAACTGCTATTAGACATCTAATTTTTCATATAATTACTTAGAAGTAAGAAAAAAATGCAACAGAAACCCTGTATTTTTATATTGATTTTTAAAATAATGTGGTATCCTACAGATTCAGAAATCTTGAGTAAAATGAAAAAAGAACACTACTTCTCTACATCAAATATAGGAAAAAGGAAGATTAGAAAAAAGTACTACACACTTTCATTTTTTCACTGAGAGTATTATATAAAGATCTTATGGCAAATATTCTGCAAGGAGATGTCTATAAAGGTTAAAGAACAGCGATTTGAACAGATTACTGACCAAGAAATATCTGAATGTTTGTCATGTCTTAAGCCTGAGATCTGGAGGGGGAGTGAAACCCTGGCAGAAACAATGACCCATATGCAAAGGGTTTCACCTGAGTTACATTAAAACAAAGATAGCAAAACCCCCAGTTTTCTGAAAACACTGATTTCATAAAAAGGAAACACATGAAGGAACACAGTAACAGCATTAAAAGATATCACAGAAGCTTTTACAGTAAGCTATGGGAAAACATGTGATTTTATCTAATGTATCCCAACACAAAAATGTTGTTCCCAAGAAGGACCACTTCATCTGCATTCACTAATGTACTACTCCAAAATGAACCATGTTTCACTTCTTCTAAGCTATTGCAAACACGATTCAGCAGAAAATTAGTAAGGAAAGCTTTCTACTTTAGGTCAAAACATTTTCTCATTCAAAGACATTCTGCCCCCATAAAGCCTAAATGTTTAAGCATTCAAAATTAAAGAATTCAAAATCATTTCAACTGAGCATTGTTTTGAAAACTCTGAAGCATTAAATATAATTTTATTTAGAAGTAAATCTATATTTTAAAGTTATCAAAGCACCCTTCATATTAAAAAATATAATTAGGCATGACTGAACTTTTTGGTAATGAGTGATTTGATCAAATGAGGAATTTTTTTTTCAACTTAAAAAAAAAATTGACATGTTTTGATTAAGTAACAAATTTGAGGAGGTAAAAAAAAAGCAACCAGTACTGAATCCCAAACAGAACCAATTTCACTCAAATTCACGGCTGTGGCAGGTGTCTCTCCTTTCCCTGAGATCAGGCAGTTAACTGAGATAATCCTGCAAACATGGTTGTGACACTTCCCTAAGTGTCCACTTCAAACACCCACGAGGTTTCCATTTCCTTACCAAGGGGTTGCAGAACTTTTTGTTGGTGATGGCAGGGCTTTTTGTTTGTTTGCTTGTTGTTTGTTTGGGGGTTTTGTGGCTTTCACAATTTCTCCTAGTGGAGCTACACCATAACAATTAAAAAGGAAACAGACTGCTACTAAATGACAAGCAAGCAACTTCTCTCCCCTCTCCAAATCACATTTGAGAGGTTTTTATATTTTACATCATGACAGAAAAATTCCCTTTCTAATACCCTGAAAATTCAAAAGACCATGAGCTAAAAGTGCTCAGATGTTTGTGTATTTAAGAAAATGAACACATTTTTAAATCTGGTATCACAGTGAAGACTAATCACTGCAAAAAGCCTAATGTCTAATCCCCAGTAATAAAAAAAATGCTTAAATTAATAGTATTGACACCCATACAGTTACACAAAAGCAAGCAATTTAGATTTATTAAAAGCCTTAAGGAGTAAAAACCAAGAACATCTCTTTGAAATAAACAACAAATGACTAAAGTCCCTAGGTAAAAAAGGCCTGAAGTCCCACAGTCAAGCAAAGGCATGGATTTTATTACTAACAGGAGAAAAAAACCCACATATTTTTACTGATCTAGGTTTCAGGTTACTATTATGTTACTTGCTACTATTATTAAAAAGCTAAATTAATTCAGAAAGGTATATGAGCTACTGATATTAACAGGGCAAATATCTTTCTATTCTTCAAGGGAAAAATATCTATAGGAGGGACTGATATAGACAAAGAGGTATAAATGCTGGAAAAGACTTTATATACAGTAAGGGGTAGAGAGGGTATCATATCTAACAGGAAAAGTCAGAGGAGAAAAAGTTGAAAATGTTAGTTGTACCTTAAAGAACCCTGCTTCTGGCCCACACCTGTCATAAACATTCCTGGCTTTACCTATAGCCATGATAATACCTTGCATGTTCGGGGTCAGCATGACCTGCCACAAGGGATTTAAGGTAAAAGTTTTGAATAATTAATATTTTAATGACTACAATCAATATGCTTTTAGTCTCATGCAAGATGAAAAAGGCAACTTCATGCATGCATACACTGAAATGGCACATTTCAATACAGAACTAGTGAGCATATTCTTCAAACCAAGTCATGGCATGTGTGTATAGTTTTACTGTAACAACATTAAAGGAATCTTATACGACAAAGGAAGAAAACTGTGCCAAAAAAGTTACATGGTCCAAACTTCCCAGGAAAGGAACATGCACAGTTCAGCATTAGTACCGAGCAGAAACTGCACACTGAAGGAGTGCTACCCACGGCCATCAAAGGATTACAAAGAAAAAAATTCAAGTAGAAAAATCAGCCAATCATACTTCAGATACACTGCACTAAACCTACAGTAAACTACAACACCGGTATTTTATGCATATTTCAAGGTCAAAATAAGAGACTCACTGCTGCAAATGCAATCAATCCCTAAAGCATATGCAGATAACTTCTTAAACATCAAACCCAGAACAATTAACAAACACCAAGACAAACACAAGACATCTCTCACTGCTATTCACATCAGTTGTTACACACAATTTGATACATCCAAGCTACTCAGAAAAGCCTTTCTGCTTTATCTGTGAGCAAAGAAAAACACTCCCTCACTCCCTGCCCAACAAAAGATGAAGGATCTTAAACTCCCTGCAAGTCTCCCACACATAACAGCATTAAAAGAAAGCAAATACACTAACAAAGCAAATAGGGAAACAGACAACAAAGTTATCATCTAGAAAGACAATGGAATGGGGATAAAAATAAAAACAAACAAATAAACCAGCAGGTCATTGTAAAATGTTAAATCTGGATTTCTTTAAAGGTGGAGATTACACATCTGTGAGCAGCTAAACTCAGTGTGATGATGTCAATTTGACCCTTTTATTCCCCACCCCCCACTCCCAATTATTACTGATCGCACTTCCAGGGAAGAATGTCCTGAAATGTCCATCTGCCTAGGGAAGCTAAAGCTCCCCGAAGAACCCATGTTCAGACCCCTGCGAATATGGGCTGCACCAGCCCTATTCCCAACTAAAACAGAGTAAGCAATGATGAGGCAAGATACTTTGATAATCTGCAGTGCTGTTTTCTACTGTTGAAATTGAGCAGCAAAAAATAATGTATCTCAGAGCAACAACAGGCCTCTCAACGATTCCTCAAGAAGTATTGTGTGTGCCACCCTGAGCCTGAATAATTTTAAGATTTGCAAGAGTCAGCTCCAGCATCCATATCAGTGTCAGGTTATTTCCATGGCTAATTTAATCCCCAAAGCTTGAAAAGCTTAACCTTGGCAAATAAGAGCTCAGACTTGACTAGTAGCTTTATTGGATTGACAAGAAAACACAAACATTAAGAATATCCTGTGGTGTCCTGTCACTTTTTAAATAATGCAATATTTTGCAGTCTTTCACCAGCATTTTGAAGGCTACCTGGCCTAACACAAACATTCATCTTCCACAGCTGAAGAGACAAATACACCTCCAGTGTAAATGGTACCATGCAAAGCGTGCCCAATTAGAGTTTGTAGTGCTTTCTTTTCATATTTCATTAAAAACTATGACTTTGTTAACATCACAAATGGCTAAGCATTTAGTTTTGCAGAAGTCTGTTAGGTGTCACAGTGTGCAAACATGCCAAAAACTCTCATCAGGCAGCAGGAGAAAGCACCGAGGAGGAGCGGTGCACACAACTGCAATCAGAGGTACCTCATCGTCATAACCCCCCTCCTCTGACTCAATCACAAAAGTCCCTACATCAGGAATCGCCACCTCTACCACTCGCTGGGTAGGAGCTGCTTGAGCTGGGGCATTATCAGAGCTCTGCAGAAGAAAACCATTATCAGTATGTGTTTGGGGAAAAAAAAAGAATAATCATAACAATCATCAGAAAATACAGAAAATTATGGAGAGATGCAAACTGACAGGCTGATCTAGTTCAATGATGTGCACTGCTGAAATTCTGGAAAAAATTCAGAAACTGTATCTAATTAGAGAATGTAAGTGGTATTTACAATTGAAGTAGCACATTTTAAAATGAAGCTATAATTATTAACATTATTTCATTTGTTCTTTATTCACCAATTCTATCTTTACAGGTTAGTATACCAGTATTACAACTCTAATATCCATTACAAATTTAAGGCACTTGGTAAAGGATGAGTCTGTGAACCACTATTTTTTGAACATTTCACCCCAAAATTATTGAGCATATCATAAAACAACTGAACAGTTTAGAAGGGACCTCAAGGATCATGTAGTCCTAAAGATGCCACCCACTAGATCAGGTTGCTCAGTCTGGCCTTGAAGAGGGTCATGTCAAATACTTCCTATCTGAAATACCTGATGAAGTCACACTAAAGGATAGAAACAAGCTAAAGGCTAACATTGCCTGAAAATCTAGGATTAAAAAAAAAAAACAAAAAAAGCCTCTAACAATCAAGATATTTTAAAGAAAATTTAAAGGAGAATTACATTCAACTGGTTTATTTTTTAGAAGAACAGTTTGACAGAAAATCAGAAGATTATCCTAGTCACTCAATTATTTGCTACATTAAAGTTTTAAACAATGGAGACAAATCTTGGCTCCCGTGGTCTATCATGGAATAATAGGCAGTTTACAGCATTTGCAGAACTTAAACCTTGACTCCAATCCAAGCAATCACAAAGTGCCATGCTATTTGTTCTACAACTATAACAATAGTCTCACTTTTAAACAAAACCATACACAGTATCTATTTACGCCCAACACCGCATAAATATAAAGGAAGACTGGGCAATCAGAGGGCAGAAAAAAAATGACAAAAGGCAGAAAATGGACAAAATGAACATGTGGTGAATAACCCACTATCTTGTTACATGTGCTGATGTTGGCTTTCCTCCTTTTAGAATTGTACAAACGAAAAGTGAAGTAATGGAACATATGCCTGCATGTCTGAATGCATATGGAAGCAGAATAATTAGAAAGCATGCTGATACACTGAGAAGGAAGCACAACTCTGCCTAAGCAAAATTTGGGGAGCGAGGAGAGGAACACTGTCAGATTAACTAGAAATTTACTTTTCATTTTAACAGCTGAAGTACAATTCTTTCTAAATAATGTCTGCATGGTTTCTTTTTGTTTTTCGCCTCATTAAACATAGCGTGGTGTTGCCCAGCCAGAGTCTTGTGAAGTCCTAAGGCTGACCACTGTGCAAAGTGTCATTATCCTGAACTACAACACTTGATGGAAAAAAGGCTAAGATTCTTTCACATCCCACTGGGATGGTGCCCACAAACCCTGGAAAGAAGACAGCATTATGAAAGACATTTTATCATGTTCTGGTATCTTCACAGCCACCTCTTCAGCAGGAGTAACATGTATTGAACAGCCTCCCACTGTTCTGAGCACTCAAAAAGGGCTAATATGCAGCAGCCTAAGGCTTTAGTGGCAGAACATCTTTTCATCCAGGGTTAGATGAGGTTCCCTGTTGGCTTTGATTTCAGTTCAGCAGAGGAAGTGTGCTTCCCTGCTTTCCTGACACAACAGGAGAGGGGGAAAACACAGCAGATCAACAAGTTGTCAACAAGCTGTCATGTCATTTTCAGCAACTTTAAGATAGCTGGGCCAGACTGCTTCAGTTTAATGAGGGTTCACACCTGATCTTTGGAAGCATTTTGCAAAGATCTAAACTGTTCATATCCCTAGTGGTTACTAGGGATGCCTAAGGAAGCCATACTGTACATTTATGGATATAGTTCCAAGACAGATGCATGTATTGTTTTAATGGCACTTGGTTTTGTGGCAAACACATTTTATCATTTATCTATGTTATAGGGAAGCAAAATAATATTTGCTTAAAGAAAAAATGTCAAATATTAGTTTTACTAATAACCTATAAAATAGGTAATGTCCTATTCTTCTCAGTATATTTTATACATAATGAAAACAGAAACACCCAACACTGATTCTTATAGACATTTTAAGTTAACATAGGCATCCTATGGATGTTTTTCATCAAGTTGAGAATCTGTATTAAAGTTACAGAATACTGTTGAAAAACGCTTATTTTTGAAAGTTACATTAACTATATTAAAGCTACAGAATACTGCAGATAAACGCTTATTTTTGAAAGCTACATTAACTTCCACAGGTTTGTCAAAAGAACTCAATTATATTCCTATATTTCTCAGATAAAAACCTGAATGTCTAAAACACTATTACAGTATTTTTTCACGTCTTTTACATGGACTGTCAATGTCAGCTCCTAAAAAATACATGGGATTGTCTAAGATTTTTAAAAGATGGTGGGCACAAACATATGATTGTAATTTGAACAATATGCTGTACTCCTGATGAGCACTTTAATCCCCCAGAGAACACCTGTCTCAGTACTTTTTTGCACTACACCATTACCATTGTACACACTTTCTGTATGGACTTAAGTTTTGGACAGTACTTGAAGAAAAGGCAATTTTCAGTTCAAAATTCCCAGACTTGTGCCCTTTCATCAGTTATTGTATTATTTTCACTAGCAAAATAAAAGCAAAATAAGTATTTCAAGCTTCAAAATATCCTCACCGTATCCATTATGGCTTCTGGACCTCTATCTTCTTGTTCAGCTAAAGCTTTATTGATTGCTTGTACAGAATCTTCTTTTAAGTGCTTTGAAATATCAGTTCTTGATGGCTGCTCTAAATACTCTGGTTCTCCTGCTTGAACTTAGTGACAGAAAGAAGATAACAATTGTGTGTGTTAACAGCAGCATGAATTTTAAACTGATTAGTTATATTTGGATCACTGTCTCATAGGTAAGGTAACCCCACAAAATGTGTAGGTCACACAATTCATAAATACAACTTTACACCAGTCTGAGTCTCATGTAATTTTTAACACTTCCTTATAAAAAGATCCCTGATTTTTTTATGAGGAGCAATAGACCTGTCTATAGACCCACTGAGGCTCTTGAGTGACAGGAGTTCATCAATCAATCAATCAATCAATCAATCAATCAATCAATCATCAGGGATGACTGAGAACAAAGATTCTAGCTGGAGTTTCTGTGGGATACAGACTCAGCATTTGGAATGACCTCCAGCCACTTGAGAGCCAGATTTATTTTTACTTTGTAAAATAATAAACACATTATATTTTTCTGCCTCAAGAGAAATCATAGTCTCCTCCACTTGACAGCAATAAATCGATTGGTATAAATAGTGTCTTATGTTCCTTACATGATGAAACCAAATTCTGGCAGACAAATGAAACATTCATTTTGTACTTTCCATTAATAACAAAAGAAATAGCATGAGTCTCAAAGTGTTTGTGAACTCAAAACATATATAAAGATGAAGTAACTCTCCACAGAGTTTGCAAAACAAGCAATGCCATTAAATCACTGCACTTATTTTTGCAGTCAGATAGTTATGAGAAATATATCCTTAATCTTTAGGACTCAAATACAGCAATGAGAACATCTAGACAGCAAATCCATCATGTCATCTTTCACATCCCTACTGCAATGGAGCAAAGGGCAGATGTCACCAAAAACCTGGCAGGTTTTTAAGTGTCAAAGCAATTCTGGTTTATAATCAGATTGCCAGTGGTCCTCAATAGATGGGTTCCTACAAGCACTGGCCTCCCTGTTGGTGGTCAGAATATTTTCCACAGTGGTAACACCCTCATTTTCACACAGTCATTTCTTAAGTGGGCCCTGCTATTGTTTAATCTATTCAATGCATCACACCAAATAAATTATTCTGTACTTCAGATCTAAATGCTAATGTTCTAAAGTTCTAATCTCAAATGTGAATGTAGGTCTCACATTCAATCATCCTGAATAGGAGAACATACATCATTTATAGACTAACAAATTCTCAAAGCACACCGGTGAGATATATTTTAAAAAGCCTCAGTTTCTATGGAAAAAAAAAAAAAGGCAACTCAGGACAATTGAGGGAAAAGGCAGAAGAGACAATAAATAATTATTTTCTTTATATAAAACACAAAAAGCCACCCCCACAGGCTAAACTTCTGTACAGGTACCTTGGCCAAGTAAATAGCTGTAATTCAAGACTACAAAAATAACTTTTCTTTTGTTAAACTATAAAATTATATACACAAACACCAGAGATTTTTGGCCCTGCTCCCTTTACAAACAGGTAGAAGCAGCTAACCTGGAGCAGGTGAGGGTGCTGGTGCCCTGGGTATCTGAGATAACAATTTCTCCTGCTGTGCTTTCTGAGCAAGTTCTGCATCCCATTCTTCAAGTTCTTTTTCAAAACGTTTATTGTCTTCCTTGACGTAATCCCTTAGATCAGAAGGCAACGTGTCCATTCCAACAAGGATCTGTCCTGTTTCTTTATTAAACTCCTCTGCGGTAACATGAAATGTAAGTTTTAGAAAAAGAAAGAACAGGACAAAACAAAGTAGAAAGTATGTCCAACAGATTTCCTCAAGTGGATTACCAGAAATGTACAGTGTAATACCAAACTCCCAAAACTATATTAGTTTTAACTGGGTTTACTATCTGTTGAGCACTCTATGATTGTGAACATTCAGAGAACAGTCACAAAAACCCCATCATTGCTTGACTGTATTACTCCCACAGAGAGCTGGACACAACTGAATTTCCCAACAGAAAAGAGAGAGCCTGAGAGAATTCAGAAAGCCAGCTGATAAGAACATTGGTTAAACTGAGAAATCTCCTTTTTGCTTGGAGAATGGTCTCTGCAGGGATACCCAATGCCCAGCTGATCCACCAGCTGTAACTGTCCCACCGTGAGCAAGCCTCAGACTTAACTGGAATGGCACAGGCAGCCTGGAAGCCCCAACACCCTATGGCTGCAAGTCCACTACCAACCTGGCAATCTAGGAATGTCAAGAGTAATATCTGCTCTCATTTAAAAACTGAAGAAATGACCACTTGAGCCTTCTGCCCTACGAAAAAACCAAACGTGAACATTTTCCATGATCTGCTACAGAATCTCTGGACATTTTCTTGGTGGCAGCTCTCTTGCTGCCATTATCAAAAACCTCATGCTAAGGGACCTTTGTCCTCTCTGCAAACCATACAAAGCCTTATAGCTGCATAAAAAAAAACTTCCCAATCCATGTATTAGCTAGGTTTGATGTGTGGCTGGTAGAACTAAGTTATTCACACTTAAATTTACTGCATAAGCTTTCATGTTTCCACGCTCCAGTAGAGTGCATCAGAGCTCTGAAGCTTAAGGAAAAAAAAAGCAGCTATGAGAACATTTTAATGTCAAAAGGCTCATTTCTCTATTGCCATATTTCTCTTCTAATCTTGAGATAACCTCTCCAAAATTCTGCAATCACTTGATTCAAATGTTTACTAATTATCAAGCTTAATTTATTTTTCTCTCTTAATAATGCTGAAACACTGGCACTCCCTTTATTGATCTAAAAGTTGAAAAGCAATTGTTTCACCCATAAAAACAATCTAACAGTTAGGAGCAGGAATAAAACTTTCAGTGATTATTAAAAACGTTTCAAAAATCTGAAAACCCATCTGAAAGAAGTTTGCTTTACCACTGTATTTAGCTATTCTATACCATGCAGAACCCGTATGGGTAACATTACCTTGTATCAAGTATTGCTCCTTATCATTGATATACATTAAACAATATGCGCTGGCATTCCTGTAACCACCAAAAGAGTCCCGTTCCAATTCTTCCCATGTCGACTTTGTGACAGAAATATCATTATATTTCATCCATCTGTTCTGGTGGTGATCATAAATATACGCCCAATAGTGTCCTGCATTTGCTTGACCCTCGTGAACTAGCACAGCATGCAACCTATAAGGAACCTTAAAAAAACAAAACAGAAAATAAAACAATGTCAGACTCTCCTTGACAGCAATTAGTTCCTATTGTATGCCAGCAATAATAGCTACATTAAAAAAGTAAATGAAATCAAGTTAATCAGGATCAAAACAAACACATAGGAAAAACAAACAAGTAAAACTAGCAACCTGCTAAGTATAAGGACTTGGAACTATGTTACTTACCACTACTAGTTACAGGAGATTTAAAAAATATTAGTGAGTGTACAACATAAATATCTACTCTGCTATCTTTACTACCAGGCATGTCCTCTTCTTAATTCCTTAATATTCCTACCTTCATTGTAGCTATCAAAAAAACCCTCAAAAAAGTCAGTCTTGACTGTCTATGATTTGCTTCAGTTCCGAGCAGGCAAACCTGTCAAAATGCCTGGAAAGGCACATGCAAATGCAAGGTGATAAACTGAGTGGTTTTTGTGTGACAGTAAGAGAATTTATTTAAAGGAATATCTGTGAGTCAAATACTTCTGTTACCCCAAGGTAAAATACCTACAGTAGAATAGGAATACAACCATTTTCCAGTATTTTAAATGTATCAGGAAAAGCACTACTAAGTAAAGCATGGAAGACCCGAAGAGGTCCTCTCCTCCTCCTGAGGCAAAGGAAGACAGCAGTTTCTAGGATCAGTAAAAAGAATTCCAGGCTACATCTGTAAGCCAAGAAGTAAGAATGGGAAGCTCAGTTTCTACCTAGACAGTCGGGAATCTGAAGGGGAGAGAGAGAGAAGCAGAATGAATGAGTTCTTCCTTACAAGTCTTTTGAAAGCATTGTAGTGATTGACTCATTTCAACCTGCTGGAACAGCACATGCAACAGAGAAGGGAAAACTGAGCTTCCCTGCTATGCACAGTGTGCCTGAATAACAACAGCTCAGCTGGCATGAAAAATCCAAAAACTGCTTGTACTGGTCTCACAGTCGGAAGATAAACAGCCTATTTAACTCAAGGTGTACTTAGCATTTTTTGCAAATCCCGCTGGAGTACCACAACCATAAATACACACATTACTGAGACTTGAGAAACTCCTTGAAGTTATTTTTAACCTGATCATTCTCTTCCAGGCTGTATGGAAGTGCTGCAGATTTTGCAACTCCCCTTGAACTGTAAAGCTGAGTGACTGCACAGCAGCTGGAATCAAACAGCCTGTCATTCCAGAGACCAAACCACACTTTAAATCTCCCAAACACAAGAAGTATACACAGAAGAAATCCTGGCAAGTCCTTAAATCTGAATGCTCTGGAGTTTTAAACATCTGTTATTAGACCAGTGTGAAAGCCTCCTTAAAATGACTGCAAGCCTGTGTATATGCACAAAAATGTATGCAGATCCTGATTTTAAAAAAAGGTCTCTCTTTGAAATTTGACAAAATAAAATTTTCTTACCCTATCATCAGCCACTAAAAATCCCCATAGAATTTAATTTGTTTTACTTAAAACTATGCTAACTGGGTCAGGTGGAGACTTCGCACCTTCTCCTCCAAGTCTAGAGAAGGAGCTGTCAGTCATCCACACTGAGCTTTCTGGAAGGTTCCCCACAGAGGTCTGGGAGGGAATGTGAGGTCAGTACCAAAAGGCATCTCCTGTGATAAGCCATTCTATCAACAGTAATTAACAGTACAACAAATAGCAACACAAACAGCTGGCATTAAACTTCTGAGTTTACACTTAGTACTCACTTCACAACTCCATCACATGTAGCAACAGAACAAGTATGTCAAAGCTGCTATATCCAACGATGAACTCACACAGAAAAAAAACATTTGTGTCTCTTTCCCAACAGTAAGTTCACAGAAGGAAGGAAATAAATAAGCAGCTGATGAAACATTCATTCAGGAGAATGAAACAATAAAGGTTTTGGGAATGTATTTCATACGACAATTTCACAAAGGTTTTATGAACAGTGTAGTCTCCTTAGAATCAAAAAGGAGAAAAGAAGACAAAGAGCTTCTCAAATAGTTCATAAACACACTAGGAAACATCCTGCAACTATTATACATCTGTCCTAAACATGTGTCTATTTTTATGTGCCTAGAACTTGACTTGCAAGAGAAAAGCTTTCAATCCTGCAATTGTATTGTGCAGAGGGAAACATCAATACCTGAAACTACTCCCAGGGAATGGGGCAATACCCAACTACTAAATCACCCAGAAACAGAGAAAGGCAGGGAAAAATAGACAGCTGTGTGCACCTGCCTCCTTGCTATTGTGCCAAAACAGCCACGGGGACAAACCAGCTGAGCTGCAGCAGGGCAGCCTGTGATTTCAGATGGGTTCAGCACCTACTCAGTGTTTTAGTAATCTTTTTCTTTTGTAATGACAGCTGACTAGTATCTTTGCTATCCAGAGGTATTTCCTGCTGTAACACCTAAGCCAGCGGAAGTGGACTACTTGGATTCAAGTTTACCAAATTAATTAATTTTACTGCTGGATGACATGAAGCCTGTAGCCTTTTTGATATAAACATGAGAATAAAGGAAAAAAAAAGTGCTTGCCAGTAGCAAGCTTAAAGAAAGTCATCTTAGCAAATCTGCCTGAAATCCTTAACATCAGAGTTCAGCTGCCAGGAACTATTACAAGCCATGTACAAAACGAAAACATACCTCAAGGAAAACTGTAAGCTGAACAGATCTTACTTGGAAGGAAAATAGCTCTTTTTACTAACAGAAAGTAACAGAGGAAGAAATCGTTAACCTTAAAACCTGTCAGAGCAAGGGAACATGACTATGTGAACGTAAGAAACAGCAGAGGAGCCACAACTCCACAGGAAAACGTTCTAAAAACACTGTTCAGATTACACAGAAGGAGAATTTGCTAAAGGACAGCTTAGACTAATTATCAAGGTTGTGACTGACCACCAATTTAGACAGTTTTTTTAAAACCCCAAAAACAAACAAAAACCCTCCCAAAAAACAAACAAAAAAACCCACACAACAAAAAAACAAAACAAAACCAAAAAAACCAAGCCAACAATAAAAAAACCACTCACTGGAATTAAGTACAAACCAAAATCAGGAGCCTTGAATTTCCATGTATTAGCATGGAAGTTGCAATACACAGTGGTGCTAAGTAGCAAAGTAAATAGTAACTGCCTCTGTCTAATGCCTCATCATCTGAAAGCCATAAGGTTACTGAGCAATAGGGGCAAATCAGGGCAAAAAAAATTTGTTGTGTGAATCTGCATTCAGGTAAAAAATGGAGAGCAAAGAGAGAACGTATTTCAATTTTTCATCACAGTTGCTTGAATTTAGGCATGTCACCTGTAAAATATTTTAAGGCTTCTTTTATCTGACTGTGTGCAATTAAAGGGTTTGCAAAACCCATTATCACTTTGCAATGTAATTTCTCAAGTTGTTGTGTACTTGCTCTGTTTTCAAGCATCTAAGAACTTTTAAGAAGTGACAAAAAGGATCGAATTTTAATAACCTCATGCCAAAATTGTACTTACTTGGACCATTGTTTTGTCTGAGTACATCAACTCAATTGTCCGATGTATTCTAGATATACTTTCTTGTAAATCTGAAAGACAAGGAGAAGAAAGAACCTCTCTTTCATAAGGCTGTATAATTGCATGTGGCTACATCTTTATTTTATCTCACAAGTAGCCAAACAGGGGCACGTTTCATACATGGTACATCTATCTACATTGCAAACACTAAACCTTCTTGGATGAAAAATTTCCCCCACAAACTGCACAAATTCTTTCCTAGGGCAAAAGCATTCCCCAGTTTGTGGCATCACCTCTTGTGTCATTCTCTACTTCGGTCCTCCAGCGATGCAAACAACCCTCCAGGACAGACAGCTCCTCCTCTGTGATGTGCCTTGGTGCCGGATGCATTGGCAGGTCAGGGGGAATCCGTGATTGCGTGAATGGTTTGTGAATTACTGATCTTTGTACAGGAGATGTGCTTGGGACATCTGAAGATGAAGGCCCCTGCTGCTCTATTGTGCTGCATTCATTCAAAACATGAAATATAAAAATTGAATCATCACCTAGACAAACTACAAGCTACACCATAAAAATCAGCTTTTCATCTGAAAAGGGGCATTTTAAAAGTAACCATTTCTTACAGTGCAATCCAGAAAAAGTAACTACAATAGCAATATGGAATCAGTATGTAAATTCTGAAAGTTTGTGGTGCATTACATATTACCACAACAACGTAGTTTGCTTTATCTGAAACGCTACTGAACAATTTCAAATCACGTCATACACGTAAGTAACTGTGGTTTGAAACATTTACCGTCAAATGGCAGAAAAATCACAGCAGTTCGTCTTATGGCCCATTGACCACAAAATCCAATAAGCACAAATTCTCAGTTTAGCAAGTTCTTCATGTGTCTTATGAACAGCAGACATACTTTTTCTAATGTCCTACCTACAACTTACATTAGCTGAACAGCAATAATGAAGGAACCTGTGATATTTAGGGCACACTGGAAATGCGCTACCAGTCAATCTAAATTTGTTCCAAACCATTCTAACTCCAACTGCAAAGCAGACATCTTAGGAGAATTCTACAAGAGCAGCAGGGTAATAAAATGAAGACTTGTTACAGATTTTTCTCTTCCCATCAACATGATCACCTATATATATACACTGCATTATATAGACTACGTAACAGGAATCTGAAAATCTTTCTTGCAAGCCATTGAATTCTTACTTTGTGTACAGTATCATGATACAGCATGAGGTACCTGGATTCTTCAGGAGTTTAGAAAGTTCTGATAACATAAAGAGCTGAAAATGACATTCTATATAACATGCTGTGGTGTTTCTACAGGTGGACAAAAGAGCCACAATACTTACACGTCTACAGAACAAACTTCCTACACAGGAGTTTGAACAAAGTTTATTACTTTTTATATCGCATTTCACGCAAGCAATGGTAACTTTTAAAAGTTTGTCTTATCAATCATCAAGATTTCTGCTGGCATTTCACTAGTAAGACATTTGAAATCTTTTTAAAGTCTTTTTAGATTCATGTACTTCACTTCTCTGAATAACAAATTTAACAATCTTGACCGACCCAGGAGACAGAATCCTACTGTCAAATGTTATGAATTGTTAGTGTCCACCCATTCAGTTACACTCTATTATCATAGAATTATTTAGGTTGGAGAAAACTTTTAAGATGTTCAAGTCCAACCATTAACCCAGCACTGCTAAAGCCATTAGTAAACCATGTCCCTCAATGCCACATCTACACATCTTTTAAATACCTCCAGGGATGACTCCCTCACTGCCCTGGGCATCCTGTTCCAATGTTTCACAACTCTTTTTGTGAAGAAATGTTTCTTATCATTCAATCTAAACCTCATCTAGTGCAACTTGAGGCCGTTTCCTTGTGCCCTGTCACTTGCTACCGGGGAGAAGGGACCAATCCCCACCTGGATGGGATGGCCACACCCTCCTATCAGGGAATTTTAGAGTGGCAAGGTCTAGCTTGAGCCTCCTTTTCTCCAGGCTGAGTCCCCTCAGCTGCTCCTCACCAGACTTCTGCTCCAGACCCTTCTCTGGACACTCCAGCCCCTCAATGTCTTTCTTGCAGTGACAGACCCAGAAATGGACACAGGATCTGAGGTGTGGTCTCACCAGTGCCCCACTCACAGGGACAATCCCTGCCCTGGTCCTGCTGCCCTGCTATTGCTGCCACAGGCCAGGTGCCATTGGCCTTCTTGGCCACCTGGGAACAGCTGGCTCATGTTCAGCAGCTGTCACCAGAACCCCCAGGTCCTTCTCTGCTGGGCATCATCTGCAAACTGACTGAGTGTACACTCGATCCCTTGTACTGAGCTGCCAGCTTAAAAGGTGAGAAAAACATTACTGGACATTTATCCCCTTGGTACTTTAGCTCCTCTGCATTTAAGAAGTCAGATTAGTAGGCTCCTGACAAACTTGGTAAGCTATGTAAACTGCATGGCAGAAAAGGAGCTTAGCTCCCCAGCAAACACTAATGGATAAATTTACACACCAGAAACCTTGAAGCTATGCAGCACATACACACTGCCCAATTCAGATTCTTACACAATACACATGGGAATCAGTGACCTCACCAGATACTTTTGTCTATTTAGAATTGTAGATGGAATTGGGCTGTGCTTGAAAATGGTAATTCTCCTTGTGAAGACATTTTTGTAAGTGCATGAGACAAAGCCAGGTCATTAACATTTTTGTTTATTTATTTAAGCCTGTCGTGCTGAAGGAAAAGAGCAGAAACTTTACACTACCCCCCTTAGGAGATGTCTAGTTTTATTGATGTGGTGAACAAAGCAGCTGAATGTGCTCCCTCTCTGCCAGAGGCTGGTTTGCTGTGGTCTCTGCCCCGGGGAGCAGGAGGCAGCCCTTACCTGGGGGGGATCTGTGGTGGCAGTGTGCCGCTGGCGGGGGCGCTGGCACCCAGGTCATCCACGGGGGACGTGCACACCGGCTTGCTGGAGGCAAACTCCAGGGCATACTGCAGGACATCTACCAAGGGGAATCGTTTAGGACCAGAACCATAGCTTAAATATCTGTTAACCACAAAACGTATTAATGCCATGACTCACAGATACACAAAAACAAGAAACAAAATTTAAAAAAAAATTATATTTTCTTTTCTGGTTGACTGTGATTAAAACAAGCCTTTCCTAGCATGTTTCATGAATCAGCATTACAACACTTATACACAGCTTCCAAAGAAAGGACAAAAGAAAAGAGATATAGAAAGGAAACCTCAAGTAAATAACTATACAAAGTGTATAATTGCAAAGAGTTTTTTGCATTCTCTAAATGCAAAGCCCATTATACTATTTGCATTTACACATTTATCTATAGTACCGTTCTAATCTCTGTTGTAAAACTGTGAGGTACTCTTTGAGTCTCTTGATTTCATCTCGTTTAATTCTTGTTATTTCTCTGTTTTTGTGCATATACCTGTAAAACATGAAATTCAGAAAGAAATGTCAGCCCGTAGTATCTCAAGACTGAAACTGAGGTCTTTCCCCATCAGCCATTCTGCTTAGCACTAATAAAAACTCACATCTACAAAAGAACCAAAAACATACTCAGCACTAAAACAGAACTGAGAAAAAAAACAAGCCTTCCCCTCCACAACTTTCAGAAGATGCCCCAGTGTCAAAAGCTCCCTTCATACCATAGATAACAAATGTACATTAGACAGCTGTTAGAGAGATGCTAAATTAAGTGGTTCAAGTAGCAACCACGTAGCAATACTCCTGGATCGTATTCAGGTTCACAATAAACATTCGGCAGCTAGCTGAAAGCTGTGCTGGTATTTCTGCTTTACAGAGAAACACCATGCACTGATGCTGAGAATTGACTGCATGCTTTAAGAATATCTGGAACACCACAAAATATCCAACTTGTCACCCTCTTTCTCAAATGGATTCTTTAACTGTGTTTTTTCAAAGTATTTTGCCTCTGTACACAAGTACCTAGTAATAAATGGAACAAAAGTAGATTTTTGACACAAAGCAGTAGTATGTCTTAAATTGTTATCTACGTTTATTTTCTGAAACAGATGAAACCCATGAAAGTTATAGCTCATATAAATAGAACATTAATTTACTGTGATTTATGTGAGCATAAGAAACATCAATTTTAATAAACTCACAAGATTTATTTTATATACACACTAGATTTTATTGATAATATTATACTGTACCTGTCTAGATACAAAATTGGAGGAAATTCTAATTTGTTGTGTATCTTCTCTGGTCTCCCCAATGCCTGATTAAACTCAAATCTTGATAGCTCAAAAGTTAAGACAGGAGGAAGCTCCGTGAACCAGTGCTGGATGAAAAAACAGAAACCCCCAAATTAATGCCTTCCAGTAAGAAATTCACTAATAATGGTACAATACCAGCAGAACAACACAACCGTGACACAAATTGATTTTAGAGGGTGGGTGAGCATAAGTTTTCTGAAGCTCCCATTTTCTCCTCTCACTGTAAACAGAGACCATTTGCTGCCCATGCTGCAGCAGAGCTTTGCTGTATTCAAGCAGAGGAGGCAGAAAGGCTTCTTCCAATCACATTTGTCTCCCTCCTATGAAAATCAGCTCATGCTTGAACCTACCTATCTTGCTAACTATCCTGACTCGTTTAACACGTCAGTGTAAATAACCATGAAAGTGATGTTTGCACTGCTAGCAAGTGCTCTTCCTGATACAGTTCTCTCAGACTCAACTTCCTGATCCTTTCATTCACCTGATATCGCTCTAAAGATTATCATGATCCCCTCTGAAGCAGGATCAGTGAGTGTTTGACATTTGCTCCACACTAACAGCTTACAGTTTCTACTCATGTCTCTAATCACTGCTATCATCATCTTATCCCATTTGTCCTTGACTTCTCAGTAGAGGTCTATCCATAGTCCTCATTTCTTCTTTTATATACATTGTTTCTCAATTACAATACAAATCCAGCTCCAGTTCCAGCACTGGAGATCTTTTTTTCCCTTCTCCATTCTCAAACATAACAACCACAGTCTATCCATTTAATATGTTTTGGGTGTCTAACAACCACCTGAAGTTTCTCTGACTGCTGCAGACACCATTGCCACATATTTGCCATCAATGCCATAGCCCTGATGTGGCATTTGACTCAGGGCTCACTTGAAGCCCTATCCAGCCAACTGCCTTGAATAGTCTTTTCATAAAATACCTGGCAAACAGCCTTTTCTTCCTGTGCTCATGGGTAAAATTCTTTTGAAGCAGGATTTAAGTTCCTCTGGACAAGGAATGTTTCCTTTTTCCATTGCTACATTTGCTCACTTGCTGATACTCTGCTCTGTGACTGAGGCTTTTAGGCATCATGACACCAACAGTGAAAATAATAATAGTATCACTGAACAAGCTAAATACCCCATTAGAGCCAATGGTGGGAATAAGGAAAAAAAATCAGAATGTTACATTAAGGATCTTTTAACACATGTGACTACCACATTAATATAATTCTCTTTAAGCTTTGATATCTATCAGCTCAGAGGAAAGTTACTTGAAGTCATTGTTCAGTTGAGAGACCATGTTAAAGCTACAAGAAATTCAGAGTTCTCTGGTACTTCCAATCCTTCCAATGCATTATAACATCTTTCAGGCATTATATTTAATATATATATTTAATATTTATTTCGTATTATTATATTATAAATTTATTTCTGGATTATTTCAGGGAAACATAACCAATTTACTTGGCCCTGGTAATAACACAGCAATGTTTTTGTAGAATAGAACTTAATAATTACTTTCCTTGGTTTTCCAGTATTGCCAATCTGTCATATTTCACTTCTATTTCCACATGCTAAATAGCCAAGCTGACAATTTCACAGAACAAAAAGCTTAATAGTATAGACCTGTACATCACTATCCTGCTGCTTCCTGATTTCCCAACAATACAAGTTAAAAAACCCTCAAAACCAAAACAAAAAAAAAAAACCAACACCCACATCTGACATTTCTAGTCAAGCATTTATAACAGAACTAACATTTTATGCATGAATATACACAGATTTTAACTGCAAGACAACCCTTAGTTCATAACATGAAACAATTGTGCTCTTGTAGTAAGAAGATACGTTTCACCTGGCAAGAAGAAACTAAACTTGGGATTCTACCAAGAAATTTATGAGGTTTTGTTTTCTGCCAATTATATCTCAGCAAACATGTTCATTGCAAAAGGGATGCTATAAAACATTTATTGCAAAACACAAAATTGGCACCAGAACTTCAGACTGGAGGACGATTGTGCGTCACTAGGCTTCACAATTAAGCTTATGCATACCTTGATATGATTAAAAGAAGCAAAATTTCATTACTGCAAAAGATTGACATCCAAGAAGAAATTATACCTGAACTTTTTACATAAGTAGGAAAAAACTTCCTAAGATTTCCCACTTTTAAAATAACTGTGATGAAACATGAACAGCGTATAAAGAGAAATTAGTTCAGCCTTTACAGGCAATGGGGATTCCTGTATTTCCATATCAACGACCCACAGGTTATTAGCTAGAGCTGTGCCAAAGTAAAATGCTGGGCACATACAACAAATGCCAGCAGTATGAGGGGTCATTTCAGAGCACTCCCTCTTGGGTCTATAAACACCTACCCATTCCCCTAACCCGTGACTTCTGCACAACAAAACTCATTGATCACCTCGTCCCAGCACCATAGACTGTACAGCTTCTGCTTTGTGGGGCTCCCTCTGAATCCCTCACCCCTGCTTCCAGGATGCTCTGGTAGCCAGCAGCTTTCTGCTCAGCAAGAGCTCTTCTGGGAGGAACAACAGCCCATGGAGCAGGTACTGTCTGTCCACCACCACGAGCAAAGCAGAGAATTATCACCGTAGGTGGAAAAGAGGATGCTGGGGAATGCCAGCAAAAAGGGGAGAGGGGAGGAAGGTAAAGGGGGCTGTCATAGCTGGAGCTGTCATGGAGATCAAATACCAGCAACGGGTGGGAGCCAGCCTGTGTCAGATCACCACTGTAAGCACTTCACTGTGCCAGCTTTCAATGAGCATGAACTTCCTATCCTATGAGAAGTACAAAGAGATGATACTCTGGGCAGCCCAGAAGAGATACAAACTCCCCAAATCAACAATCCTGTTATGCCAGACAGCAGAACCATGGCACAGCAGGTGACTGAACATAAAACCAGACATGAAACCCAATGAAATTAAAGGGCACTACAAAAACATCCCAAGGGAAGTCCACAGGAGCACTTAACTCACCTCCTGACCAGACTTTGCAGAATTTTCTGAATGGAGAGATTCAATTTCCCCTTCAATCATTGCAGCTTCTAGGCACTCATGCAGATCTTTAAAGCCATTAACCTGTAATGGATACTGGCCAAACATTTCTGTGTTTTCAAATTTTTTACCTGCACATGAAAAATTTAAGTTAATGTTTTAAAAACAAATCTTGAATTTACCTTGGAAAAAACCCTATCAAGTCTAGATCAGTTGACCTAGTCTGCTGAACAGTATCTCATTTTTTTATTGAACAATTTAATTACACGTACAATTTATTCAAAAATGTTGCATTACACAAATTGAAAATTACTTTACTTTTCTCTTCAGACCCTTTACTATATCATTTTAGTATCTGATGGTAATAAGCAAAACTCAAAATGGCTTGGCACCAGAGACATATGGGAAGTTTTACACATATAAATCGAAGTTCCCCATCTGCAAACAGAAGCTTAATAATAAAAACGTGTATTGTATCAGCAAAGTCAGTGGAATTGCTGGTATGAAAGAGCCTTTTGTATAAGTACATTTTGCAAAAACAAACCACAAAAGAGAGCATTCATGTTCTGTCCTGATAAAAAATATTATCATTTGGAAATAGCATATAAAGATATAAGAGCAAACATGAGGAGAAATATGGGGGACAAGTGATTTCAACCTAGAATTTCAATGTATTTTAACCTAAAGTCAGCAACAAGTCTTGCACCTGCTAGTTTCTTTCCGTTTGATTTTTACACATCTCCTGTGTTAAATTGAGAACGTATGGGATGAAAGTAGCTAAATGTAAAGGAGCAAGAATGTTAGCTAGTAGCAGGAAATCTGCAGAATGGTTTCTGAAATCTGACAACTCATTAGAAACATGTTCAAGTTCATGGGACAACCTGGACGCCACTTAAAAGACTATACCTGCTTCATGCAAATACTAAAGTCAATCCTTTGGATGAGGGGCAGAACCACCAACATTAAAACTTCATTATGAAAGTATTAAAAAACACTTTCATAGCCTCTTGGAAATAGAGAACAGTACAGTTCTGCAGATCTATTTTTACACAAAGGGAAGCTTGTTGTACAGTCACTTCCTCCTTCGCGGTCTCTCTGACACTGCCCTTGAGCAGGGTTCCACTGACTTGTTTTCTAACAAACTGTACTTTTAGGAGGGTCAGTTTTCCATATGAGAAATTGTGCAGAAGCAAATGCAGTAACTGAAATTTTAAATTGCATTAAATAAATCAGAGAGAGCATGAGAGAATAGTGCAATGAAATACAGTATCTTGCCATGTGTCACCAACAGTAAGCGGTAACAATGCCCCGATAATTTCTCTGAAGTATTTTCCCTCAGCATTTCACCCCAACTTCTGTTTTTATAACCTCCAGGAGCTGAGTGTATGTTCTCAGTGCAGCACTCTTTCTGATCCCTACAGCTTGCTATATTTCTCTTCAGTCTCATACCTGACAAACCATTTGTCACAGACAAATGCATACATGTGTGTTCTCCCCATCTGCTTCTGCAGAAGCAGCTAAAATCTTACAACTGCATCGGTCACATGTGTGCTTGGAAAAGCACTGAACAAAGACACAACTACAGAGGTCAAGTTAATTCTAATGCATACCTTCAAGTACACCTACTGCTAGAAATCGTCCATAAAACAACTCCACCATTGGGTTCTTTGGTTTCTCTCCATCCCTAAAAAACAGGAAGCATGTTAGTGCAAAAAAAAAAATCCAACGCAAAGCTATGAATTTTTATTTATAAAATTTTGAGTAGGCTATTCTGAATTCATTCTAGAAATGCTGTCCATTTTACTGTTAATTTATTTTTGTACTTTCCCTAATAACTGTGATTCAGATATTTGCAAGGAAAAATATATTCTGAAAATTATATGCTTCATTCTAGGAAAATCTGTGTATCCCAGATTCAATTCATGAGTGGGTAAATTATACAAAATCCTTGTAAAAACTATTTCTGCAACACCCCAGAAAAAAAAAAGTATTCAAAAGACGGTTTAGAGACGCTCACTTAAATGATGAGTATTTACTTCTGATAGAAGAGAGAGGAGCAAGGTTTTGAAGTATTTCAACTACAGGATTGAAAAGCAAAATTGTATTCAAATAAGAAAAACTTAACTGCATACATCTCCACTCTATATACTTCGGACTTCACTGAGCTAGATTTCTAACATGAAATATGAGGGTGAAAAAAAAGACAGCACATGTCAAGAAACCAAAGGTACTGATATGTATGAAAAGAACCCACACTTGAACTAAAACAAGCTACTAAATCAGAATTTTTTCAGCCAGAAAAGTAGATTTTTAGTCATTTGTTATGTTTTCTCTCATCCAAATGTTCAACATGCAGAGCTACAAAAAAAAAAAAGAAAAATCTTACCTCTCTTCTTCAGCTTTAATTTGGAAGGCATCTTCTAGCCAATCTAACAATTTGTGTGTAAATTCACTAACATCTTGCTGTTAAAAAATATAACATGATTAGTTCAGATATATAACAACACAATGAAGTGTCACCTTACAAGATCAGTTTAGCAGAATTCCCTTCCCCTTCACCAGTGTTCCAAAATCACACTATGTCTAAGACCATGCCATGATTGTTTTTTTTATGAGTGGCTCTGGTGTTCCTCAGCAGTGACACTGTCCTGTGATCCTTGTTACTTGGGCTCAGCTTTCACACCATGCTAGTCCAAAGGCATCTCATGAATCCCATTGTTCAAACCCTTTGGTATCTAACAAGTGGTGACTAATATTACTTTCATCAAGCACTAAATTTGGTGTGCTGCTGTAATTAAACACCTCAGCCACATAACCTCATGGGGGAAAACAAATAATGTGAAGAAACAAAATGTTTCTCAAAAAAAAAAGCAGAATACGCACATTATAATTTGGATAATAATCCTGAATATGAACATTCAGATCCTCCAAACCAATACCTAAACAGGCAGTATAATGGATATACTGTTAGATCAGAAGAGTACTTCTCCTTCAAAAACCCCCAGACTTAGAAGCTAAACTAAATTCTAAAGCGAAACTGAATTATTAGTTCATTTCTAAAATAAGAGGAAGAAAGTGCATTGAACAAAATAGTCATGTTGTCTGGATTTTTTTTTTTAACTTTCTATTAAAATAACTAGAAAATCACATAGCATTATAGGGAAAGCTCAAAGACTGATAATTAGAAGTTGCTTTTCTGTGGACATTTTGAAATTCTGTTGTCCACTGCAAGTATTCCCCATACAATATGACCATATTAAAACATGCACAAACTTGATTGAAAAATACATGGAAATTACCTGCTGGGAATCATTTGATTTAAAAGCATCTTTRAGGATTTCAACTGCTCTTGATGGATCAACATATTTTCTCTTTGAACCAACTAGAAGTGCAAACAGGTACCTCAATTCACGCATGAAAGGCAGATTCCTATGTTCCTGTATATTATAAATAAAAATATTTAACAAAGTGGTAACAGAAATCTGTACAGAAGCATTACCCAATAAACTGAGTGTATAACGTCATAATCATATATAAGGTTACTACCAAGGTAGGGCTGCAGTTTCTTTTACTTGTCAGTCAGTTTGATAAAATAATGCAGTTCTCTGGGAAGAAAATCACATTTCAGAAAATAAAAGCTCCCTGCAATCGTATCTAGATGATGCTGTTGGTCTTGAAATGGGCCTGAATTGACAACTGAATTAACAAATAGAGTTGCTTTTAGGACAGAAACATTTCTCTCAAGACTTACAAAGCCTTCAGTAACACACTGCAACAATATGCATTATTTGCTTGGAATTAGTACTCCTCTACACCTCTAACAGAATTTATTGCGAGCCTACACACTATTCAGCACCCTTTTAAAGCTTATTTCTTACTGAAGACTAAATTTCTAAGACCTACGTTAACCTTTATTATCCTTCTTGACAGAAGTAAAATAGCCTGCTCTCCTTTCTACTCATTTTTGAAGTACAGTTCATTTGACTATGGCATTCTTTTCTGGTTTCCATAAGGGAAGGAATACTTTCTGCCTGTACAATCCAAAACAAATAAACTGGAACAGAAGTACCATAGATTAAATCACAGGTTACCAATGCTGTGGAGATTGGTATCACTGGTACTCCTGAATAGATAGCTGGCAAATACTTGTGAAATTAAACCCCATGTAATAGTCACTTGTAGTTAGAACGAAGTATCATCCAGAGGCAGTAGAGATGGCTGATGGTGGTCAAACTGGAATTACTTGATTACAAACTATTTCACATGTTCATCAACCAGCAGACTTGTTTAGTCACTCCTGTGCCTATCCAGCAGGCATAAAGCTTTTTGTACATAAAGTCTGGTTTACCTCAGCTTTAAAAACTGCCCAGTGAATCGAGTGTGTTCCACATAATATCTAGAAAATACTTCTAGTTACATAAATCTCTGAATTAAACTTGTTCTTCTAGCCCACCTTGCAAAACACCTGCCATTTATAAACATTGCTCATAGAACTCAAGTGCCACCCTAATTCACCATTAAATCACCCTAATTTAAGAACAAAAGCAGTCTCCCATTTAGATACTTAAGCACTGTATTACAACAAAAGAAGAAAACAATGGCCAAAGTTGTAAAGCAACTATTAAAATGAATGGAATTTCAAATTTTAGGTACATTTTATCAAGTGATACCAGTGATAACTTTTATGTATAAATTATTAACCACAGAATAGTCTAGACCTTATCTTCTTTTTGTCAAATCTGGAGTACACAGGCACTATTATAATGTACATAGTACATTACTGCATTACGCAAATTTATTCTACTAATTTGGCTTCCAGCCATACTTGTAGCCTTAGCTTGAACAACTGGCTATCAATGTCAGTAGGATTACTCAGAACAAATTTCTACAAAGGCTACCAAAGTTCTCTAAAACTAGGAAAATCCTTTCTGCTTTTTGAAAAAGCTTGATTTAATGCATTAGTAATGATCCTTGACCAGAAAAAAAACCTAAAATCGTCAAAATTAGGTGGGCCAGTCCCCAAGGTAAGGTACTGAGTTCCACAACAGGACTTGTGAGTTAAGAACTGATAAAGTGATCACAGCACAGCATATAGCTCTCACCTCTAAAGCACCTTATACATGCACCAACAGAAAAAAAAAAAAATTAAAATCAGTTTGGAACACTGTATGGCAATTTCATAATCTAAAGCATCCTCTATTTTATCACCTATCCTGTCTGCATAAATAATTTCTTAATACATGTTGGAAAACCTTATTATTATAAATGCTTTTAAAGCAGTTCTCTATGTTTAAAAGATAGCAAACATTCATAATTGCCAAGTTTGCCAGGAGAGTGAGATAATGATAATATTACAATAATATCAAAAATGGTGGAAGGAAGTGTTTACCTGTAGCACAGTTAACCCCTTTCCTCTGGTAATAAAATATTTCCTGAAGCTAATATTTAGCTGATCTCACTGTGTACAGCAAAAAGATCTGTTCATGTAACAGCAAGAGTAAGGAGCTGGGACAGCGAAGAAGCTGCAATAACTACAGAGAAAAGCATTTCTACAGAAGGAAACCAAGGAAAACAAATTATTTTCAAATTAAAAAGAGTAAGACCAAATTGAAGATTTTGAGTTCATACCCAAATCCAGAAAATCAAAGCTCAATTAGCTGAGACAAATAGGGTGGAGCTGTTGTTTGTTTGGGGCTTTTTTGAAGTAAAAATTTATACCAATGACTTCTGGTTAAGAAGTTTACATGCCAAATTATTCATAGTTTTAAATTATTCAAATTATTTCAATTCACTATATTGATGGGAAAGAACAAACACCCTGTTCTGCAATATTCCCTGAAGTACAACCACATGCTTTAATTCTAAATCAAGAAATTGTCATGACCCCAGCATTAAACTCTAATTCCCACCAACTGGAAGAACAACAGGATGTAAACCCAAGTATTCAAAATGTGGGATTATTAAAACATGTCCTTTATTAGCAAAGAAATTTGACCCTGGAGAATGTCAGTCACATATGGTCACTAAAATTACAATAAAAATAAAACTAAAACTCAGGCAAAATAGTTTTAAAATAAGTAAGCAGTAGAAAGTAAATTCCAGGGTTTTACTTTCTTTTCGGTTGTCAACTGGTAACTTATAGTACAACTTGAAATCAATTTGCCTCTAATTGCTTCACTTACAAAGAAAGAGGCACCAAATTTGGGAGCATACATGCTTATGTCTTCTATCTGTCTAAATACGAACTAGTGAAATGATCCCTTATCCTAAATTCTTCCCAATCCTTTTTCAGCTGGAGATAAGACAGATGAGTACACCAAGTAATGTTACTTCATTCTGGAATGTAAGTTAACAAAGGGGAGGACACAAACTACTGCCAGAGATTCTTTCCAGCAGCGCTGCAGAAAGCATGGTTTCTGCACAAATCCATGCACTTGCCTGGTGTCACCATTTCACACAAACTTAATATTGTCTGTCACGATCAGAATTTCTAAAACACAGCACTTTGGAACTGCTGAAGGCATTTGGCTGCAAGTGTCAATGCTTGGGCAAGATATTTTTGAAGACAAGACCTTGTTATTAGCTGTTTCACACCACCTTTTAGATGCAAATTGCTTTTTATACACTAAAAAATGAACACAGAATTTCTGAGTACTGGAGGATATTACTAAAACAAATTATATGATGAAGGCTTAAATACAGACAGAAAGGCAATCTAAAAATAAAGAAGTTTTAGTGTATGACTTACTATATAATACACTGCCCCATCCCCACCTTGTGTAGGGAACATTACCCAATGTTTTATTTTCACACCATCTCATGACCTAATGCAAATATGCTTTCCTACCAAAAAAGAAGTGACTTCTTGCTCTTTGAACGTGATGGGAAAAGAAAGGAGGGCAAGGAAGAAATCACCCAGTCCTGACTGAACCCAGAGGTTTACAAAATGGATACTGTCTTCTCTTGGTCTGTTTTCTTTTGCTTCTCTAATTACAGCTCTTACTTTTGCTTCTGAACATTCCAGACAAGCCTGAAGGGGAAAACAACTACAAACAGGCTGACAACACATTTTCTTCTTTAAATCTGATAGAAAGGGGCAACAGGCAATAGTCTAATTTACTATGAGGGTGGTGAGGCACTGGCACAGGTTGCCCAGGGAAGCTGTGGCTGCTCCATCCCTGGAAGTGTTCAAGGCCAGGTTGGATGGAGCCCTGAACAACCTGTCTAGCAGACAATGCCCCTGTCCATGGCACAGGGGGTGGAACTACTTCATCTTTAAGGCTCCTTTCAACCTAACCCATTCTATGATTCTAATCTCTGGATAAGCAAAAATTCATAGCTCTGTAAGCCCCTGGTAAAAATCAGGCTACCAAATGTCTTCACACTTCATACATCCCCTTCCTTTTCCCATTTCTTCCTTTCCATTTCATAGCATAGAAACCAAGGGTTCCCCCCATGCACCTCTCCTCAAAGGATGCCCATGAAGGAAAGAAAAACTGGTCTGTTTTATCCCTCACTCCATGCCCATTCCCCTTTGCCAGTCTGAAATCACAAAAAACCTGAGCCAAAGTCCTCCCCTCCCCAGTCCTATATAAGCACCAAGATAAACATAAGAAAATTTGTACTCATAATCACCTCCTAAAAAGGTCACAAGAGACAAGCTAATAACCAAAAGCTCAATCTCAGATCATGACTGGGAGGGAACTGGAATAAAACACATTTGCTAAGATAAGCTACACTCACATAAGAAATGCTCTGCCCCTCTCAGCACCCTGCCCTGTACTCTGCTGTGAGGCTGATGCCATTTATGAAAGATCCACCACAGGAAGCTCAGAGAGCCATTAACTGGCACCTCTAAAAGCCACTCTGCTTTGAGCTAGAGAACAGTGCAAAACTCAAGCACAAGAGAGAAATGTCCTCATTAGCCACGAGGGGAAGTCAGCTTCTCATTTTACCTTTTGGTTTCGGGGCAAATCTTGAGCATTTGCAGGAGGATTGAAATTCAAAACTAGTCTTCGAAACTCCAGTAGGTTAAATAATGACTGAAAAGAAAAGATTAAGAAAACCTTTAAGCACTACTACAAACAATACAAAAATCTTCCAAATAAGCCTTAGCAAAATAAATGAAGTGTTAAACATATGCAACGTTAAGTTTTATTTCAGAAGGCAGATTATTGCTAAGCATATTTTCACCAGAAAAATGCCAAGAAAACAGCATAATAAAAAAAATATCTCTGCACTTAATCACATAAAAAGAACAGTCATTTTACATGATAGGCAAATTACATTTTACAACAGGAATGTTTTTAATTGTATAGCTGTCAGTTTTCAAATTAGCATGAAACACTGTTTAGCCATCTAAAATTCATCTTGTAGGCCCTCTGTCATCCATTCCTCAGTGCACAGAGAGCACATCTCTGCATATGCAACTTGATTCTGCTTGCAATTACCTGAACTTCTTGCATTCTCTCCTTTCCTCCTATTCCTATATGATCTGAGGGGTGTACATTTGAGTGAGGAAATTGGGTTATGCATGTCTGCAGGTGAGGGACTGGTAACATTCCCATTTGATGGACACTAAGACATGAAAACAGGTGTCAACAGGCACACCCACAAAGAACTCCACAGTGAAACACAGAGCCTGGGACCAAAACAGTACAAGAAGACAACACTGGGTTGCAAAAAATAAAAGTCCAAAGCACTGGCTGAGAACTGGAGGCCTCAGGACTCACAGAGCTGCATCACTGCTTTTCTGTACGGACAAAAAGCATCATAACTAAAAATCACTTCATTACAGAAGAGCGTTTTGATGAAGACAGGGTAGTAGGAAAGGTCTGAAGCACCTTAAACATGCTCATCAGAGAAGCACAGGAAAGCTTTGTCTTCCTATTTGTACCTTCTGGGTTTTACAATCTATAACTAACTCTGCTCCCAGCCCATCACATATCTTGGCTATTTGTTTTGGAAAGGCAGAGTTTGCTTACCCCAGCAATAGACTTTGATCCCAGAATTTGTCCTACCCATGTAAAGACTTAAGTCACAGATCACAACAGGTTTAATAGGTTTTCAACCGCACAGTGCCAAATAAGTGAAATGTAAATTGTGAAGAGATTCTGCATTTATTCCGTAACTTAGAAAATTATTGGTAGGGAAAAAAAGGTTGTTAAAAACTGCCATGTTCCCAACTCTCCTTGTGAAATAGCCTGTACAGAGTCTAACCTTTTCCCATACCCCACAGAATACAGCATCCCCAATAAAACGAAGAGACTAAAATTGTCACAATTTTTTTATATTTATATTTTATATTTAAAAAGTATCAAAAAGTATCAGCCAAAAAAAAGACCTTTCCTAACCATGCTGAATCAAGGCAAATAACTGAGTGGTCAATTTTTTTTTCTGTTTTGCTGTTCAAAATACATGTTCTCCTTTTATCCATACTTGCAGAGAAGGGAGATTAAAACAGAGTCCTTTGTTTACTTACATAAAGCACAGAAAATGTTAATATTTAATTCAAGTGTCAGTCTAGAAGCTGATACTAATTGAAGTTATGTCTCATGATGTAACAGCATTCCACTGGTGGGCTCTTCATCAAGCAAAACATAGCAATGTTTTATGTACAAAATAAACCAGCTGCTGAAATATAATGTCCAAAGGCTGAATTCCCTCCATAACTAATCTAAATGCCATCAAAGTGCCAAGCAGCTGAGCAGGCCAATGTCATAATACAAATAGACAAATTATGCATAGAAAACTGTACTCAAGTTTAACATTTTTGCCTGGCATTCAATCCACAACTTTTCCACTAAAATTCTGTTCCTTTAATTCAGAACTCTAACCTGAACACAGCTACGCTTTCCGACTGACCTGAACAAATCTATTTGTGTAATCTGCTGAGAGTAATTAGGAGGATTGTCCAATTTGCTCTTTTCTTCTTCAGCCTTGCACTATTCAAAAATTCTTATGCAAGATGTTTAGTTATTGAACTTCTCTCCAGAAGAGGTTACACTGTGCATGGTTGTTTTGAGATGCAACAGAACCCTTAGTTCATCTGCTGCCAACACCACTAATGCCAACAGGACAGTGTCATGCTGTAGCTCTCCTATACTAAGCTAAATCAACTTAAGGAAGCTTCACCTTCAGTAAAAAAAGATCATTTCCAGTGTAAGCGTAATCAAGTGCCTAAACCCTATTTTTTTTTTTTTTTTGTGCCCAAAGTACCTCAGTGAGGAACCTGCAGCTCTTCCTGAGGTAAGGAGATAAAAACGAGCTCAGCCAAGCCCAACCACTCTGAAGCCCAGACAGGAGAGAGTCAAAACAATTTCCAGTTTGCTGAGCCACCTTCTGCCCAGGCTCCCTGCACCCAAGGCAAGTGGCCCATGAGGCAGAAGTTGCTCTTCTGCAGCTACTGAGAGATGCAGCAAAGACTTTCCCTGGCCTGAGTGCCACTCACTGGCCCCAGCCTAAAGCTCCAAATATATTTGCTTTCCAAACACACTGCATGGAGCAGCACCTCACCTCTTACCCACTTGGCTTCAGATGTACAAAGGTGTCAGGACACCCACTGCAAGAAAACAGGATAGACCTAAAAGGTGGATACTTCACATCTACCATCCTTGATCAAACACCTTCACAATTTGCAAAACTTATGAAAGAAAAACTCTCTACAAGGTGGGTTTGTGTTTTTATTCCCAGGATTTTAAAACCATTCAAATGGTTTAAATGGAAACTTGACCAAGCTAAGCTAATTTACACCAATTCAAAATACCATAAAAATCAACGATTTTCAGAATACTGTCTCGTATTATGTCAATTTTGGGGGTCAAAGAAGATAGTGAAAGTAAGTAAGAATAAACAAGAACAGAAATCCAGTGTCAGTTTAAGGCATTCACATCAAGAATGCTGAATGGCAACAGACTTATTGTGGCTTTAGGTGATTATGATGCATTTTCAGTCACACCAGAGAGAACTAGGCATAGCTGTAGTTTCTATACTGTAAGAAACTAAAGCATTCATTTTTCTGAGCAATGTTTACTTACATCGAGTCCAAACACAATTTTTGAACGTAAGTTGCCTTCCTTTACCTTAAAACACTCTGCTTTATCCCTCCCCCCCCCCGAAGTCTAATATTAGCAAACATTGGCAGAATTTAGGTTGGCTGAGTAAAGGATTAAATCTTACCATTCAAGAACTGGGATGCTGCATTTATGCTGTAAGAATATAAACTCGACAGCATATTAAATCTATAAATGTTCCCTGGCCATGCAACACAGGTCACTAACAGCCACTAGCAGAGTCCAAAATTAATAAAGTTACTGACACCAATAATACTGAGAGTAGGAAAACACTACTTCTGAGTCCAGAGAAAAGATGACCCAATCAAGCTGCTGCAGAAAGCTTCAGATGGGCTCTCTGATGGATTCTTGCAAATTCTGTAAGCACAGGGCACTAAAACCAGCTGTTTCACCAACAGACTGAAGAAACCATTTGGTTCTCTTTGACAACCAATTTTGAATTTGTTTCCAGCACTGAGATCAAAAAAAGGCAAAATATTGTCCACAAGAACTGTGCTTTTTTGGAACACCTTTATACAACCTGGCATGAAAATGTAAAGTTCATAATACCATGAACACAGAGTTTCCCACTGAAATGGCATAGGTTAAGCTTGGAAGGACAGAGGGAAGACAGGACAGAAGGAAGAAACCCAAAAACTAAATATATCTTACTAGGAGAGCTTGAAAAGCAACTCTTGATAAGGAAAAAGAAAGGTATGCATTCCTACAGAGCTCCTAAAAAATACCTTTGGGTACTGGCATTTAGCTAAAACATTATCTTGTATGACTTTAAAAAGTTATATTTGTACTAGCACTTCACAACACCCATTTTTGTCATTTAGTCACATGGGGCTTTTTATGCATTTCCAATTTGACATTTATTCAGATTTTAAAGCCACAAAGCAGAGATTACCCTCATTTTGCATAACAAGCAGAGAGCAATCTTAAATAGTGAATACATTATTACTGTTCTAAAAATAAAAAGTAAAAACAGAGCTCTATGTCATAAAGTACATTATTTGGAATAGTTTGCCTATGCCAACATGACAAATTAGACTTATGTTCTTACTTCACTTTACAAACATTTTTGGTGGTTTATGGTATATATAGACAGTTATAGTGGGGTAGATTGGGTTATTAGGGTTAACATTCTATTCATATTAATAATCCAAATAAAAGAAAAACATTTAGCTATGGAATATATGGTCCTACCTGCATGAATTGCCCTTCAGTTTCTTCCAACTGAATAAAGAACTTGAAATTTACTAATTATCAATAATTGAAGAGTTTAGGTTCAAATAAAGGTACTGCTAAATATTGCACAAATTAGCGATTTAATACTGCATGCCTCTGATTGAACACTAGTGTCCAAAGCTCCATACTGCAATAACTTGAGCAACTTCACTGACAGCTGAGTCCAATTCTCACCAACTTGCAAGCCTTTTGGACTCTGTTTCCCTATATCTTGAGAGAATTGGGATTGTTCAGCCTTCAGAAGAGAAAGCCTCAGGGTGACCTAATTGTGCCATTCAGTACCTGAAGGGGCCCGACAGCAAAGACGGAGAGAGGCTATCCTGGAGTGACAGGACAAGGGGGAATGGATTCACACTCACAGAGTAGGTTTAGATTAGATATTAGGAAGAAATCCTCTACAGTGAAGATGATGAGGCATTGGCACAGGTCCCATCCCTGGAAGTGTTCAAGGCCATGCTGGATGGAGCTCTGACTAACCTGGTCTAGTGGGAGGTGCCCCTGACCATGGCAGGGGGTTGAAAAACAGATAATCTTCAAGATCCCCTCCAACCCAGGCCATTCTATGATTCTAATTTGGGAGAATCACTTATCTCTCCTCTTTAAGACTTTTCACACTTTTTCTATTTATTGATCTATTTTTTTCCTTTTTAGTTCATTTTCTTGAACCTACTTCTCACAATAAAGTCCATAAAGTGGCTGCTTGTTGCTACTGCATCAGTTGCTCCGCTTGGCACAACGCTCCCTTCCACCCTGCTCCTCCTCATAACTCTCTGAGCTTGCCTCTCACTTCACCTGTTTATGTCCTGTTAAGCGGAAAATCCTATTTTTAGACAGGCATTAAGAAAATTAAGAAGTCACCCAAAACATAGTTTTGTGCTTCTTTAAACACACTGAGGATTTGGCAGTCAAAAACTTCTCTTACTTTCATTAGAAAACTTCATGTAAGGAAGACAGAAGGGAAATGAGGAAAGCAGCTTCAAAGCTGGGCCATGAGCAGGCTCCTGCTCAAACTACACTGTCAAAGTATAGGAAGAGGAGTTTTATTTCTCCCCCTCTAAAACAAAATCTCCTACAGAGAGATATGACATTGCCTGATGACTGAACTTCAGTACAACCACCCCACGTGTACAGTGGTAGAGACCAGGAAAACACGCAGCAATTTCAGAATCACAGACAGTCAATCCCAGGTCTCAAAAACTTTGGAAAGTACCTGTAAAAGGACATTTTCATTTATAAACAGACAACCAATTAGCATTCCAAACTGCTGAAAACCTAGGTATAAAATGCAGTTCTAAGCTGTCATGTCTTGTATTTCCAAAAGGCTGAGGTGCAACATGGAATAAGATGGAAAACAGCTTGCATATTGTTTGAGCTAGAAAGTCAAACTAAGACCTCTAGCAGGCTTGGGTTAAGTCAACATTTTAAACAAACAGCTCACCATGGCATTACCAGCCTGCATTTAGAGAAAATTTACTTGTTTATAGCAACAAACTCAGAACATTACTGCAATTCAGAAGACAGCTAAGTATGATATGTGTCCAGAAGAATTCACTTTATGCTTGTGTCTTGGCACATACTAAAAAATGCCATTCAACCACTCCTCCATTACATGGTCTAAGCAAGAAAAAAAATCTGTTAGGACATAAAATAACAGCCAACATTTCCTTACATGGCTACAGTTTTCAACTTCTTGCCTATATGATGTAAATTCAAATAACACACCTGAACAATGCATCCTATATCCTTTAATTAAATGAGCAACTATGAGTCAAAGTGAAAGCCATGTTCTATTAAAGCTTTCTATACTTTCACAACCCATTTTGCAGTATTACATCTCACTAAATATAAGGTAAGAGTCAGAAACATCACACAAGCAACCTGAGGGAACCAGAGACCAAAGAAGCATAAAGCCGGAAAAGGAATATTCTGTTAACAAATATCAGAGGAAGACTGATTTTGGAAGTGACAGGTTCACTTCACAGGGAAACAGAGGTAGTGACAGAGGAATGGAAAGCAAGAAACTAGATTTCCCAACATCATTACCCCTCTGCTCATGAAACTCTACACAACTTTTTATATCATGTATCTCTCACCAACTCCTGCCCCAGGCTATTCCACAGCAAAAACAGTGGAAAGAAAATATTCCACCAATGACCATTTTACCTCAAATGGGGATTGAGCACTGAATGTTCTTCAGCCTACAGTCTGCATGCCCAGGGAAGCAACAGACTGATGTACAATGTATATATGTGCACATTTAATTAAAAAATCTTAGGTTTTTTTTAATTAATGCACTACCACATCATCCATCACAATCCTTTCCATTCATCATGACAAATAAGAAACATAAAATAATGTCAAAGTTAGATATTTGTGGTAGGCTGCTTTGAAGAACAGTATTGGTAAGAACAGTAGCTGAGCCACCAACTGGAAAGAAAATACTCGCTTGATTCTCACCCATTAAGCTGGTTCACCTCTTCCCAGAACTAAATGCCTAGGATCAAAGGAGATTCTAATCTCACATATATTGACATCAGGAAAACAAGAAGGCTGCTCTCAAACACAGTGCAACAGAGCAAAATGCCAGAAATGGTGTTAGGGACCCTGAAAAAAACCAACTTAAAGAGCACCTTTGGAGATGCCTATTAACTTTGTTCAGCAAGCTATGCACTTTTGGGAAAGAAAAACATAATCTCATTTTTGAGATTAATCAAACTCTGACAGACTCTCAGAGAAAAAGACTGTGGGGATGCCAAGCCCCAGCTGTCCTGTTAGGATACCTCATTAGGTAAAGAGCGGGGCTGGAAGCCATGAGCCTGAAGGAAAAAATGCACATGGTACATGAGGAATGGGACTGCCACACCAAGTCAGTGGCATTCACTGAATGACCTCAGCATCTCCCATGGCACCTTTTCCACAGGACAGGTCCTGCCAGGACATTACTTCTTGCACATGACCAGAACCCTACTTGGGACTCCAAAAGTTAAATTTAGTCTGGTCCAAAGACTTACAGCAAAACATCTGGGGGAGAACTTGCACAGGCAGCAAACCTAAGACATGATTCCAACAACACATCTACATCCTGTGAGTTACTTGCCTTCTACATCCCATTTCCTGCAAACTCTTCACTTGTGCTCAGCATGGCACAAAGGAGCCACTCCACAGGCTCCATAAATATATTATTTCTAACCCGTTTTTAGGCAGTAAACTCTTGCAGCCAAGAAAAACTGTGACGTTACCTTTTCACAAGGGGGCTACTAAAATCAACTGCAGAAAAATAAAAACATACAGTGGTGTATTTATGTTTTGTTTCTTTAAAGAACTTGATACCTTAAATTCTATTTCAAGAGCAGACATACATAGTTACAATGAGAATTTTAAAAAATTAATAACTAAAAAATCCAACACACACCCAAACTCAAAATATTCTAAAGCCTCAAAATTTATGGGTCCTTTTATAAATGTTAAACTAACTAAAGAGTAGTAAAAGCATGCATGGGTGAACTCCTGTCCCAAAGGTAGGTTTATTACAAGTTCAAGAAGAGGTAGAAAAATCATTGAGAAACTTGATTCATTTCTTGGCAGGTGAGGAAGAAATGAACATGATTTAATTTAATGTTAATGTTAATAATTTAATGTTTCAATATATGTTTTTCAGGACTCAGTTTCAAATTCAAGTTATTATCAAGTCAGAAGACTTCAACAGCAGGGTAGGTTTTTAGAAGTTATACTGTGGGAAAATATCACTGTTTTTTCCAATGACACTGAATGTAAATATAGGAAGGAAATATAGGTTATAGGCAGCATTTAAACCATAAATATAGGTTAAAGGCAGCACTTCCAGCAATGTTTGAATTCTGTTAAGAGTTTGCTGTCACTCACTGCAAACGTCTCTTGAGGAATTTCATGCTCTTAATGCAAATACAACAAACTATTTAGGACTGCATTTCACTAAGTCAGTTAATTGGTGCCTATAAAAAACATACATTGCAAAAGGAAAGCATCAAAATGTCAAAATCATTTTTTTCCTCAACAAGAACTCCTTAAATAGAAGGGAGATTTTTCTTTCTTTGCAATTTAGTTTTAGATTATATTACACAATATATCACTGTGACTGACAGTAGTTAACATTTAGATATTGTTGACCTATGTGATGTGTCAGGTTACAAAAGCCTCCCAAAGAAAGCAAGAAAATACTTCCACATAGTCAATGCAACCCAAGTAGTCAATCTGCTCTGTGGATAAATAAATATGCTATTAGCTAATGTTCTAAATTAACATGCATTAAATTTCCTGGGATGGTTGCTTGAAACATAAATCTTCCTGGCTGACAGACAATATTAATAACCTAAATTTTCAACCAACTGAAGTTATAAATCTTTCAATGGTTTGCTTGAATTGCATTTCACAGACCTAACTCCAGAGGTTCTGCTATCTTTTAGGATCAAGCCATTATAATTCCAGACACCACAGACTTTCACATGGTATGGCTAGTGACCAAAGAACTAGCCAGGTCTCCTTCTCATCTGTTTTCAAGGTATAAAGTTGCACTCTGGGTATAAATAACATGAGATCATAGGTCTAGCACAGGTTTTTATATTCTCTGGCCTCTGCTCTTATCTCTGGTTAACAAATCAAAAATTCGAGTTTCCATGAAAACATTTATTTAAAGATTTGCAGTTTCCCAAGTCTTTTACAGAAATGAACATGCACATAAAATCAGTCATTTTTAGATTTGGGACTACCAGGAATGTAAAATCTGATTACACAACAGAGAAGGTAAAACATCAAGTCACATTAGCTCCATAAAGATCTTTATGGAAATAAAATGGTATTTGCTTTCTGCTATTGCAAAAAGAGTCATGCATGCAATGAAATAAGGAAAGGAGGATAGATGAACAAGGGAAACAACAAAAGATCTACAGGATCACAGAAAATTGAAATACTTGTTAGATTACTAAATGCTGAAAGAAGAGAGGCCTAAAAACATAAAAATTTCAATGGAAAAGGGGGGCCGTAAAGCAAAGAAGTCTTTCCATTTAATTACCTACAGTGTTACCTACACACAACCTGAAGGTAGGTAAATACTTTCCATCAAAAAACCAAACCAAACCAACAAACAAATCGACCCACCACAAACAAAACTAAAAACCTCCAAGTCAAGCAGAACATGGATAACAGTAACCCAATTTATGCACTCTATTGGGATTTCAAGGTAATTTCTGAAAAAGTCATTCAACAAAAGTTTTTAACTACACATCAGTGAGGTGAGATGGAAGGTCCAGGCACAAACAAATAAGCAATCAAAAATTAAGAGAGGAGCAAGAGCCAGCCACCTGTTCCAGCCTGAAGGGAGATAACTGCAAATTCACAAATGTTGCACTGGTAAATAAAATTCAGAAGTGATCTAAAAAGAATGGCAAGTTTTTACCATGTTTGCTCAGTAGAGATATGCAGTGTAATAAAAACAAGAGTTGGAAAGGATGAACTCACAGAAACATAATACGAGACTGAGTATCTATGTAACAAGAAAACTAAATTCAAAACTGCTTTGTGTACAGTGAGGTACACGGTGGAAAGCAACTCTGGAATTTATAGAAAATTATGGGCACCAAACTAACTAGTGTTATTCAAAACTCTGAATTTATGGCAGATGGTTCCACGCAAGTATCAGATCAACACATGAAGCAGAATCATAGTTAAAAAGCAGAATAAAGCAATCAAGAAGGGAAGACAGAATGAAACAGAAAATATTAGTACAGAATAGCAGGATAATTCAGCTCAGAAGATACTGATGGAAGTCTCTTGTCAGGAGGTCATCTGTGAGATCAGACCAGGCTACTCAGGGGTATTTTTTCAGGCATCTTGAAAGTTTCCAAAGTTTGACAGACCCTGCACAGCCTTTCTGGGCAATCTCCACTGCCTGCCTGTCTTCATGGAAAAAAATGCTTCTTATATCCAGGCCTAATCTTCCTTATCTCACTGACTCCTGTTGCCTCTCATCCTCCCAATATGCACTGCCCTAAAAAGCCTGGTTCCAGTTAATCAGAAACCTCTTTTATTCTCCACAACGTTTCAAAAATGAGAGAGCTGCCTTGCAAAGGCTTTTTCCCACTGTCTCTAGTCATAGCTAAAAGCAGCTCAGTGGGTCCTGTGGACTTCTGTGGCTCAGGTTTCCCCAAGCAACCTGATGAAATCCTTAACCCCTGTTCAGGGTTCCCTCAACTATGAACAATGGTCTTGGAGATCTCATTGGTAAGGACTGAGACACAGCAAGGCACTGAGTACCTCACCTGCTCCATTCAGCAACATTATCCTCACCCAGCCCTTTATGAGTAGAAAAACACCAAAACCATTTCTTGTTACCCTAGACAACCTTTGAGGCACCAGCTCCAGGACAGGTTTCATTTTCCTCATACCATCCCTTCCTGCCAGGACATTTCCAATCTCCTCTTCAGCAGCCCATCTCTCTTGCAGACCCTGCACACTGCCTGCTGACATTGAAGCTTGGCTATGAGCATCCTGAGAGCAGAACAAACCCTTCTGGCAATCAGGGAATTGTGACAGCCTTCCTGAGCATCTCTGGCCTTCCAAGTTGCCACTTAGGGAATCTGAAATACCAAGCTCCAGAAGAAGATAAAGTCTGCTCTCCTGAACGCTGGTCCCGTTATTCCTTTCTTGCTCCCATCAGGATCCTGAACTCCACTATTTCATGGTTGCTGCAGTCAAGTGTACCCACACTGGTCCATCTCCAGTTCTCCCACTTTAGGGAGCAGCAGATTCAGCTGTGCATCACCCCTAGGTGGCCCATCAGTGCTCATATCAAGAAGCTGTCCCTGATACCCTCTATTAATCTGCTTTGCTTGTGTCCTGCTGTGTTGGATCCAGAGAGGGTCAGGATGCTTATTAAAGTTTCCCATGGGAACCACGGACAGTAATCCAAAGACTCCCTTGCCTTTCAGGGGGCTGTGTGCACATCCTCATCCTGAGGAGGGTATTCTGACACAGAATTATCCTGGTGGCACCTTTACCAGCCTCTCCTTTGATCCTGATCCACAGACTCTTATTCTAAACTGTCACCTTGTTCCACACAGGTACCACACACATTTCAGCTACTCCTTCAGGAGGAAGGCAGTGCCTCCCTCTCATCCCTACTTGCCTTTCCCAAAGAGCCTGTATCTCCATCACACAACTCCAAATTCATAGACCACTCACATCTTAAGAGCTTTCCTAGCTAGAAAAGATCTGGAGAACAGCAACAAAGCTAGTCAGGGTTTAGAGCAGATACTACAGGCGGCATTTCAGCATCCAGCCTGGAAAAAGGAGACCACCAAGGTGCTGAAAGAGAGTAGGACAGCAGCCCACAGGACCGTAATGGCAATCAACTTCTGTCTGGCCCACCAGGAGACATGGAGGCTACTGGACAAAGATAGTGGGAGCCAGGTTCAAAAAACCACACAAAACCAAAACAGTTCTTCATAAAATAGGAAGCACAACTGAGGAATTCCTATGCGAAGTACCCTCACAAGGTACAAGGAAGACAAGTACACAGAAGGGAGTTCTCCTGGGGTTTACCAACTAAATAAACTGCAAAGGATCAAAAAACTCTTCCAAGATAAAAGTAGTGAGAGGCTCAGAAGTGTTTTACCAGTAGCATGAGTACTGTTTGTACTCCTCTGTAAGCATCCATTTGTGGAAATTGCTGGGCAGAACATTGATCTAAATGGACTCAGCCTGAAGTACAACAGCCATCTTTCAAGAGCCAGTATGCAAGTAACAGTATTACTTTATCAGAAGTGCTTCAGCCTGACAGTAATTTTTTTAAAATGGGTATTAAATATTTTATTTTCTTCGTCTCAAAACCTCCAATTGTGAGAAGTTACAATACTCTGAATTTGTTTCTTGTAGACTAAAAATTAATTTCCTACTATAGTATTCCAGCTTCACTCTCAGTTTTCTGTGAGTTAGGATGCTTTTCAGTAAATCTATAGATTATTTACTGAAATATACACAGATTTAGGAATCACTTCTAAAAAAAAAGTCTCCTAAAAGATGGATTCATAAAGTTTATGTACATCCATTATTGGTAATAGAACACTAGCTTTAAGGAGGCAAGTTGCAGTATCTGTACCCATTCCCCTATTCACCCTATCTTTGCAAAAAAAAAAAAAAAGCAACACACACACTGTATTACATAAAACAACCAAAACCAGATGCAATCATATCCGTAACAGACCTTCCCCTTTATTCTTCTGAAGTTTCCTTCTTTATCAATTAGTCCTCCTTTTACCCTACCCAGCTATGTACCACCTTGTAGCCATTCTAGCACGCGCTCCATGACTGAGGGTCTCATTTCCTCCACCTAACTCCACTGTCAGCCACCCCCTTTCAGTCATTTGCATGCATTCCTTTTAATATAAAAAGTCGGTTCCTCATCTGTAATCCAATTTTCTGATGCTTTTAGGCATCCACAGTTGTCATTGATGTCAGCATGAGCTGCACACATCCAAGATCTTCAGAGAGTCAACCCCTTGTCTTCAACAACTTCTTAATAAGAAACATTTTGAAGCTTCACTTAGATATGCTACCAGGACTTTCTACACTTCAATCTCACATATGGATGGACACATTAAGAGATGCAATGTGTAACGCTCAAAAACATCTCATGCACTGGCCTAAACTTCCCAGGAAAACAGATTATTTTAAGCTATTCACTTAAAATAAGCAAACTCACCTCCCAACAGATACAATGAAGAGTGTGCAGAGCTGAAGAGTGCTTACCTGAATGACAGCACTAAACCAGCACGTGTTGCCAACATTCTTTAATCCTACTGGGCAGTTGTCTTGCCGCTTTCGATCATAAGGGTTTGGAGAGTCACTCCATACCTCTGGATGCGTCCTCTTTAAACTTGCTTTATTTTCTGCAATACTGGCTTCTAGTACTCTTTGGGAACAGAAGGGAGGGAAAAATGTGAGAAAAAATCAAAAACCCCGGGAAAAAAAAACCAAAAACACCTTCACCATCAAAGAGTAAATACATTCAGGTAGTAATACAGACATCATAGTGACATCATTCACCTTTTGTTGCTCAGCAATATATGCAATTTATTATATTATATGCAGTAACACATCTTTAAAGGTAAGATGCTGTTTTATTTTTAGCTATGTTACAGTAATTCCATTACCTTTTAAAAAATGGTATCAGTGAGTGAATGAATCTCCTGTGAGAGCTCTAGATACAAGAGCCATGTCTGCAAGTCATCAATTATTTAAGAACCAGATTCAAACAGGATGGACAAATTTTAGGTAGCACTAATAGTATAGTGCTTTCATCTACAAATGCTTTTATTGCTATGTGAAGCACAAAGTCACAGATCTTTCGTTTACTGACAGGAAGCCAAAGCTAGCTAGGCAACTTTCAAAAATGAAAGCAGTTTTCTTAGTTTCCATTTTTGCAGCTTATGCAACTGTGTTAATCACTTTACATGGCAAGTAATTACTTTATGAGCCATGCAAAGACATCTCCCTGCAATTTTTCAAATGCCACCCAACACTTTAATTGTATGCTTCAATGACCGCTTTCTTCGCTGGAAACTGTTCCTATGTGATTTATGCTGAATATCCGTATTTCACATGACAGTTAGATCTGATGGGAGTGAAGCTCTCCAACTCAAGCTTCACTCAACACATTATTTCTGTACCAGCATGTACACTTAGCCTGGTGATAAAGTACACCTTAAAAGTAATTTGTGGTACGTATATTGTAACTGAAGGATGGAGATGGGTGCAGTGAGGTGGCAGTGCTCTAACTCATAAGCCAAGAGCCTGGCATGTGCATTACTGACACACACAGTAGCCACTGTCCCCAGCCATCCAGTCTAACTCTCAGACAGAAGGCTGAGCTACTCTCCAACACCAAGCACAGGATTTCACAAGCTGCATCACGAGCACATAAACAGTCTGAGCAGCATGAAGAGTTGACCCCTCTCAGTTCTAGACTCACTAAACACCAAAGAACAGCAGGTTTATCTTGGTCTGTAAAGGGAGCTCCTAAGGTGGGACATTGGAGAAAAAACACAGAAACAGACAACCCCTGTCCCCATAATCCCTCAGTTTCCTAACTGCACCTTTATTTCATTCTATGTTCCTGTCAAAGAAAGAAAAAGTATCTTTCCAAGAATTATGAAGCAGCACAATAATTTACTACAGATAACTGCTCTGAGGGACATAAATAAGTATCAATGACAAATTATTAAAAAAAATGCTATAAAAGAGAGGCATTATAAATTTGAGAACATTTAATACAAATACCACAAGGGTATCAATTTGTGTCAGGAAAAACCTAAAACTGGTAGTTTCCTAAGCATTAACCAATTTAGTTTTTTAAACCACCTTGTACACAGCACTGAGAGAACAGGCATATAATCAACTAAGACTTTCTGTTCTGACATGTCTTCAAACTACAGAGGGATGGCACCTGGCTCTTCAGTAGCTGATTGTTCTAAGAGTCATTTCTGATAGTGTCTTCTACTAAGAAAACCCCAAAATATAAGGAAGCAGCCAAATTCATTTCCCTTTTCACTGGTACAACCCTTCCCAAGTGTTAGATGACCTGTGTATCTCTGTTTTGAGAGCAGAAGTTGGTCAATGAGGACATTAAAATCAATTTAAAAAATATCATACATAGTTCAAATAATTTCACATGCAGGTAGAATTGCTTTAAATCTTGTTTAAACTAAACTGAAGAGACCTTTAAAACTGGCAGGAAGATTGACATTCCGGAATAAATTTAAATGATGTTGCAACTGGACTACAATACCTACTTCACACCACTTTTCTTTCAGGTAAACAATCAATCTTCCCTTTTTTCTCTACCCAAGCTCAAGAATATTTCAAGGTATTTCAAGATTCAGGTTCAGAAAAATAAAGTCTCAAACTGAAACAGTTCCCTGACCCCTTGGGTATTATTATTCATCAGCTTAATTACCTTGGAAAATTTCTTCCTTATATTTGAGTTTGTATTTCTTTAGCAGGTAAGGGATTTACTCATCTCTAGCTCCTCCTCAAATGTGTTTCCATGTGTTAAGGAAGTATTTGATTCTGAAGGCTTCATGGTATTTTTTTTCCTTAACTCTACTTATAACATTATCTGCCCTCAGAGAGCACATGCAATAACTGCACATTCCATGTGCCAAATTAATTTTCAGACATAATGATAACTGCAATTCAGTTAGATCAAAAATGAAAAGTGAAATAAAGTGTAGTGAGCACAGTAAATAGGAGCCTAATGATCAGCTCAAAAGCTGCATAAATAAATTTATTTACCAGCACAGTGAGGATTTCTCATACTAAAATGTGCACTGTCTTACATTCATAGAGTCACAATTTGGGACACTTGAAAAAAGAATCTTATATTGCTCGATAAAACAAGCATCCTTCCAGAGAGTTATTAGAAGGATGTAGCAATTCTGATGACAGAGCTAAAGCCCCACTTGGTGACCCTTGGGGACAAGAGCACATTCACAGCCATCAGCTACGTGCAGGCCTTGGCATCCCCCGCACTCACGGGACCTGGGGCTCCCCCACCTCCGAGGGCTGGAATCTTGTTTGCAGGGAAATGCTGTAGCAGGGTTAGTTAGTGCCAGGCTTGGCCTGAGACTTGAAAGCAGCATTTTATTTCTCTGTAACAAGCTGGGCACAGCCAAGCAGCTTTTACACAACTGCACGGGGCTCGCCAGACAAAGCAAAAACCCTTGGGCAAGGCAAGCCCTCAGCACAAAGCTTCAGCCAAACCATTCCGAGGAAGCCCACTCAACATGCTGCAGAAAATGCCACTCTGTCAGGTTACTCAGCTAAAAGAGCATGAGAAGCTATTTGTAATTTGTACTGTGACTGTCTTACAGTTGGACATCCAGGAATATAACCTGACTACAACATTTCAGTGTCACCTTGGATCTAAACACGCATAGCACAGAGTCCCCAGCAGTTTTAATGAGCGAGATTAGAAAAGAGTCCAGGGACTGTGCACATCCTTATGCAGTCATTTTTATATGGACACTACCAGAGGCATAACAGCTGATTTCTCCTTCGAGCAATATCTCACTGGCTTCCCTAGTGAAGCTCTATTTGGCCAGCCTCAGACTCCCTCAATCCAGGAAAAGTAATATAAACAGGAGAAACATTTTGACAATAGGAAATACACTGATCATGCACATTTCCCTGGGAGATTTAAAGAGGAAACCGTAAAAGGCTTTAAACGTGCTATGTATGAGATGTTTAGCTCTGACAATTGGACATTTCTGACGCACTCCTCTCAACACCTACACAGTAATCAGATCTGTCCTCATTAAGTAGCCTAAAGCAATTACATTCAGGAAGACAAATTCTATGTGCACTACAACATTAATTACACAAGTCAAGAAATTCCATTAATTCTCCCTTGGAAACCTTAACAAAATCTGTGCAAATTAGGTTTCAAACCACTATGAATACCTTTGAAAAAAATATCCTCCATACTAAAAACTATTTGAACACGCACATTGCCTACATTTTTAAAAGTTAAATATTTCCACAGTTTAGATTTGCTTATTACTGACCTCCTATTTGATTTCTGCTTCTTGTTTTATCTAGAAAATCAAAAGTAAATGGCTGTAGATTGTTTACAATCACAGTGTTCTACTTTTTGTTTTGAGAAGTTCTGCACAGATCCTGCGCTTTCTATTGAATGCCAACATTCTTCCATGGGGTGTTAACTACTAAATGATTTTACGGTTTTTTTTTCCTTGTTTTTTTTCTTTAAATAAAACCAGTCTGAAGCTCTGTCCTTAAGGAAACTGATTGAACAGTTTGGATCAAGAATTCAAGAATTCTGAACTTCCTGTATTTGTTTAACACTGACATAATTGGCCACCAGCTCAGAGTGCTTCTTGACACATTACTAAGTTGATCTAATGTCTCAATGCTGCCAAAACCTTCAAAATCCTCACTCTTCTCTGCCTCCATTCACAAAGCCCCATTCCCTTCCTTGTGTCATGAAATACTATGGATCCTTCAGTGAGTATTTTTGTATGGCTTTGTGAAATGAATTTGTGCGAAATGAATTTGTGCAACAAATGGTCCAAAGAACACTCCAGCAAGCACAGAAAATGTGGGGCAGTGCACCAAGGGGGATATGACCTGCAACAAGCTCTTCATGGGGCATTGCACATTACTGTGTGCAATTTTGCCATAGGTGCAAGTCTCTATTTCATAAGACCAACATTTTCTCGGCAAATAACCAGATTGCCTATATGCCTTTGTACGTATAAAAAAAAGGCATACTTTGATATTTTCTGCAGCCAGAAAAATATACTCTGTAATTCAAGTAAAATACATTTATAATACTAACTTATGGGCTAAGTAGGTAAGATCAGAGAGGGGTTTTTTGTTATCAAAGTGAAAAACAAAATGTACAGCAAAAGTCCTAAATCTTTGAGGCTCACAAGAAGTGAGCACAGCAGAAACAGTCAAGGCTCGGAGAAGGAAAAAGAGGAAGAAAATTTTCCATCTCCAGAAATAGGTCCATCTTTGTGAGTGCCTGCCCAAATCACAACTCTGTAATTACAACAATTCTGCCCTTCAAAAAGAAACATGCAAGAGCTGACCTTCTGAAAAAAAAAAAAAAAAACAACCAAAAAACAAAAAAATCAGACAGAACTTCCACCATTCTCTTGTATACATGCACATACCAAAGTCTTACACAAAAACAACTCCTTAAAAGCCTCTTCCACTCACTAATGAGGATATAAAACCCTCTCATCCTACCTTTCCCTCTTAAAATATTTTATCCTAAATTCGTATAACAAGATGGCTTTAATCACAGATGGGGTGGAGGAAGGGTATGTTTATTATCACAATCACCATATTTTTTTCAAAGGAAAAAGAAAATTACTGTTGATAAAGCAATATAAATTAAGCAATAAAGTATCTGCATTCTCAGAGACTGAATTTTCTAGTAAGTTATTTTGCCTGGCAAACACAATGAACTGAGAAAAAGAATTATTGTGGTTAATCTCCCCCATCTAAATTATTTTCTATAAAATTAGTCTTTCACAAGGAGGCATTACTTAACCTCCTAATCAAGAATCAAATCACTGCCTGTTTCCCTTTGAACAAGGCCAGCCACAAATGAAAAACTCAACATTTCTCCCAAGGCCAGTTACAGATGGAAAATAAGAAACATCCCTCCCACACAACCCTACATCCAGGCCCAGTTCAAGTCCCAACTATTTCATAATTATTTCAACATTACCAAAAAACATACACTGTACAAAAAATTATCATAAAATCTGATCAAAAGTTAACTCAAAGACTCTTATCACACCCAAATTGAGAGAGCTTATAAAACTTTAAATGCAGAACTTCACTCAAAGCTTATAAATCTTATTTGTTAAATAAGTTAATAACATTCTTCATCAGCCAAAATAGAGCAGCTGCTCTTAGTATACTCAAGTCATAATATTAATGCCCAGTCCCTCAATCTCAGCCTTAGCACAGAGGGAAGAAAATGTTACTGTAAAATGAACACTGCAAAAAACAGGACAAAGTATTTATTAGATTTTTAATTATATTTTGGGTTGTTTTTTTTTTTTGTTTTGTTTTTTACCTGGTACACAAGAGAAACTTCTGAGTTTAGGTCCTTTTTAAATATGACCACGAATTCGCTATCTCCATCTACTTCCTCCATATTTAAACAAATACATCAATATGAAACATACTATTAAGTTCTAGTCCACACATAATAGACTGTTTTCCAGAATAGAACACACAATACATTAAAGCAACATCCTGAAGCCAGGCACACCAGCAGCACAAGTAAAAGTAAACATGTTATTCTTTGTTAAAAGTTTAAAAAAGCAATACAGGCCAATCTCCAACTCTTTAATTTAATTTCTGCTTTATATAAGTTGGTTGTTTACCTGCTAATGGCTTGTTCCTCATCTGTTATTCCAGTCTCCCTGAATGCCCTGTTTGATTCCTCCAAACTCAAGGCAATTGCCCTCTGAAGATCATCTTTATCATCTCCAGTGAGATCAATCACATCTGAAAAGCAAAACTATCTTTCTCAAAATTAAAAGTGAAACAGAATGAAAGGTAAGTCTTACTGTAAGAGGAGAGAGCCCACAAGGATTGCTGAGCACCATTCCAGTCCACCCCTCCTGTGCCCTATGTTCTTCCAACCACTAACCCTGCTAACAGCTCCCTTCTGCCTCCAAGCCAGATAAAAACCTCAGCAACTTGCTCTTGATATGAAGGGCTGTAGATCTCCCTGCTCATAATGTTCTTAAGTTTCACAAAGCCATGGGACAAATTTAGGAATCCATGTTTTTCTGAAAGCTTTCCCAAAGCAATACACTTAAATGCATTACTTCAGCTACTGAGATCACCTGCTGAAGAGAACCTTCCTTAAAAAGGATACCTTAATTGAGCATAATTGATTTTTCCTCCTCATGAAGGAACATGTAAAGGAGTTTTCCCAACACAGCCCCAAATTCTACAAGTATTTCTGTACCCTGGTGAGCCAAATACTTTCACACAGTTTCGTAACAAGTGGGTGAGTTCCTTACTCAACCTAATTATTTTCTATCCTGTCTGTGCATTCCTTTTCTGAACATATTTAATTCAGACTTTTTTTTACTGAAAGCCCTACTTCTGCCTTCTTCACCAGCTCTTATTATCTAAAGGATCAAATACTGACATACCCCATAAACTTCCTTATTTCCTGAGGGCAGCAACAACATCCCTGCTCCCGATTCAGGTGGGATCCCACTACACACAAGTCATGTCCCTGTCAGGCACAGCCAAGCTTTTAGAGCAGCTAGAGCCTACAGGAATGTCCATCAGCTGCACATGACTTCAGAAAAGTCAAGGTCACTGGTCATCACCATTTCCAGGGTCAAAAGTCTCATTTGCCAAGTAAGATAGACAGAAACAGAGGGAAAGTGCAAAAGAGACTTTTGGGTGCAATATTAGACAGACACGCACAAAGTGCATTGTGTGTATTGAGTCTACTTCTTGCAAGGCAAAGTTGACCCAAAGAGTTATGAAAGGGACTTGTCTCCAGCCTGGAGCTTGGCCATTAGAAGCTGAAAGGCTCTGGGAGAAAGAGACACAGATTTGAAGCTGGCAATTGCTCACAAGACAGGCAGAAGGCTTGTCAGCATTTCTCCTTCCACAGGCCAACCCAATTACAGCAAAGAATTGTTTGTCTACGTTCTGACTTTTCTCCTGCATGGGCTGGCTTGCTGTAGAGACTGTAGCTACCCCTATGTCCCTGGGCTTCTTCTGACTGGATCAGAACAAAATATTGAACTTAGTATATAAAAATCATTGCCATAGTCATGCATGAGCAGAAATTGGGATAACCTGTCCTTGCAGAAAGACGAAACGGTAAAGAAGTTGTAAAGAAACTTTGCTCTTAACATCAGCATCATCTTCAAAACCTAGTTTTAAACTCAGTCCTGTTTCCTCCAAATAAGGGTTCCATTTCTATTTTATTCAGAAGGCCTTTAAAGGGAGGACTCTTACCTGCAGAGTGCAATGGGCAATCTGTCATGATCTAGTATGGAAAAACACTATTATTATAAAAGCAGCACTTCCTAATTTTATTCTTAGATCTTCTACAGTCAGCTCAGATCTTCCAGCATAACAGAACGGTACTTCCAACTCAGATGCCTGAAATTCTCTTTCTGAAGTACTAAAGCAATTATAACCACCATCAGCAGAAGCCTCCCCCAGAAAAGTTTTGATAAATAAGCTGCTATGCTGAGAACAACCTAATTTGGGCTAAAGTACCATCTCAGCCTAGGTCACATGCAAACCTGGCTCTGTCCTACAGCCTGAGAGCAGGAGACTAGAAAGATCAACAGAGATGAGAGGATCCCCTCACCACACACACACACGATCCGTTATGTTCTATAATGTGCTGCTGGTGTTGTATTTTCTGCACATCTGTGAGGAGCCACACACAGTACCTCATCTTCCCTGCAGCCAAGCTGTGTTCTCAAAGTCGGAATAGTGGTCACTACCCAGCAGCCACACATACTGATGGACAAGTACAGGATTGCTCAGGTCACTTCCTTACAGAGAGGAATATTCCTTGAGCTAGTCTCTAGTCAGGTAAGAGTGATGAAATTTTTATATGACAATAAAGAAGTTAGATTAAGAAGTCATATCCTCTATATGGAGAGTATTTTATAGAAGAGAACTTTTAATGTAGTTGAAAATTATGTATTTAACAGAACCTCCCTCAGTTACATAAGAATCTACCTGGATCAACTCCAACTCACACTTCCATTAAAATATTCAGCTTCTTTGCACCTCCCTAGCTTCTTAATCTTTATTCATCTATACCACCACCCTATGTATTTAGAAGTTTATTAGCATTCATATTACCACTGATTACATCATTTTCATATTAAAACCCAAAATGTTTTACTTCTGTTTGCTTTCCAAAAGCAGATGAGCCAAAAGAGTTTGTTTTGGCATGCAAGGGTTTTGGAGCAGACACTACAGGATCCTCTTTAGAGATGCTCTTTTCATACATTGCTCTTGCTCTGCATGAAAAAAAGACAACAGAGTGAAGACTGGCTGTCAGGTATTAACACTACATGGAAGTAGTGCAATAAAGTCATGTCACAGAGGGTTTACCTAGCATAATTTAAGTCAAAAATCACATTTATAAGTATCAGCTAATCCATGGTAACCTACTCCATGCAAGTTTTTAGTTCATAGCAAATGTAAAATAAAAATGTTTTTGAGATGTAAGCTAATGTATTTTAGCTTATGCTTGCTGTACTTGGAACAGGGGTTTTTTCAGCATCTCAGCTGACACAGTAACTCATTAAGCCGCAACAACTCACATATGACTTGAATCCTAAATCATAAGATTATAGAGAAGAGATCTCAACAGGAGTCATAAAAGAAGGGTAACAGTCTGAGACTAAACTCCTCTTTCTACAATCCAAAAATAATTACATAAATATATTACATATATATATGTATATAAAACCTTGTCTGTTTGCATTCCTATCAGATGGTTATACATTACAGAATGTACATACAGTGTACATATAGTACATTAAATTGATGCAGGTTTTTTTTGTTTTTGTTTTAAACTATCTTCACGTTCTATAAATTCTTACATAGGGATGTTTATGTTACAGCTATTAGCAGCAGAACTCCTGAAAACTGAAACTGAACTACTGAGGTTTCCTATCTGAACAACATATTTCTCTTCAGAGTGCAAGTTTGAAAAAAAAAAAAAAACCAAAAAAGATTACTTTTACCAAAAGTATTTACCAGAGATGCATTTTCTGTGATAGGCTAAAGGATGCATTTCATTAAGGTGCAAGAATGTCACTTGTCCAAATTGATAGTCACCCGACTTTAATTTACATTTGCCAATTTTGTATTACTCCTCTCATTTAGCCCACAGAACACTTTAGTTCTCACTGGCTCATCCTCCTAAAGGTACTTATTACTGTAATGACAAATAGCCTTAGAAAATGCAAACATTCCCAACCAGGCCATGACTAGTAAATGAAGTTTGCTTATGAAAAAGTTCTCTATGAGTGAAGAAATTGCTCATCAACACAGTCTGGCTTAGTGCATTCATGTTTATTCAACTAAAATTAACATTCATAATTGATCAGCTGTTTTACTAAGAGCTGTATTTTTGGTTTACAACATTATTACGTAATAATGTGTGCTTCTGATATGTAAGATTCAGAGAGTTTGTAACTCTACAAAGCAAATTTTAAGTTGTATATAGAAATTTGTGACAAATATACTAGTGTATATATAATAAATGCACACACACCATATCTATCTATCCCCATAGATCTTCCTTTTTTTTCTGAAAACATATTAATCTGTTTTCTTAGGAAGTTTCTATCACCACTTCAATAAATGATTCTTACTTGCTTATTACCTAGGTTATTAAAGTAATTACTGCGTTGTTGACTCCATACTTATATGGGGAGGAGGCAGAGAGTAGGAACTCCAAACTTAAGTAGGCTGGGAAACTCAGCATGAGGGACAGATCTAAAGTAGCAATTGAACTCAGAGACAGGCACTAAATAGCCACAGTGATGCAACAACTGGAATAGGGACAGAAAAATGAAGGGGGAGCCTTGATGGGTTCAACAGAGTGGTGCCAAGTATGAAAATCCAGCAGCAAGATTCCAATTTCAACACATCAATAATATAAAAAGGAAAAAAAAAAAAGGAAGTTTAGACTACATCTAGCTTATTACAAGCAGAGCTAAGCAAGATCCTATATACTGCCACCTATTCCGTGATGTTAAATTCACAGTGGTCCCAGGCTCCTATGAAGATTTAAAGGAATTTAGGTGGCTGTATATGCCCATTTTGGTTAAAACTGGACGGCAGGAGAGCACCCAGCACCCCTGAAGCTATTCAGCCAAGTCAAAGTGTTGTACTGGTGCAAGATCTTGTAAATATTAGACACCACTATCCCACAGCTTCCTGATCTCAGGTGTATTTACAACATCCTACAATGATAACACATTAAACTGACAACTCTCACACAGAGGAGGAAGAGGGGAGGTAATCATGGCACAAAGCAACACGTGAATCTGAAAGATGAAGAGAGGACCTCAAGGTACAAGACTCCTGACATTTTGAAGCAGGGACCTTGACATATCAAGCTGGCTAAACTCTCAGGAACCTGGATGGAGATGACACAAATAATCCCTGAAATAGGAGGAAATGTCACGAAGACACACAGTGATGGCTGAGTTAGGTAAGGTGACAGAAGAAGCCACTGTCAAATTCCACTCACAGAAAAAATAAATGAACAACTAGAGAACGAGGACTGACTAGGAATTGTGCCAAGAAGGATCCAGGAACTACAACCGACTCATGTTCAATCTGCAATTCACATCATCACAGAACTGAAGAAAATAGGAAGTGTTACACTTTTGTCAGAGTACTACATGGATATTTATAGAGATTCACCTATTTTTCTTAAGAACTAAGCTGATGTCTTCATTATTGTTTCGAATGCCACAGCTCAGAAAAAAAAAAGAGTAAAGAAGGCCTAGATGAGAAGAAAAAAAATGACAATAGGTACTTGAAATGCATGCAGAAGAATTTAGGCTGTTTAGTTGAGATCTGAGAGAAATCTTATGATACACTGTCTTTGAGCATGCAACATTTCATCTGAGGAATGAAGTGCACTATAAAAGGAATGAAGTGCTCTATAATTTCCACAGGGGACACACAAGGAGTAAAGGACTTAACCTGAAGCACAAGAGATTTCAGCAAGACAATTGGAATCTAAACGTAAGGACAGTGAAGCTCCAGAACAAATTATCCTAACACACTTTTCAGAACAGAACAGAACAGTAAGAAATTTGTTATGAACACCACTTCAGAAGGATTTAGGAACAGTTGAGTCTAAAGTCTACCTCACTGGAAAGGGTTGGCTGAATGACTTATGAAACATATGCAAAGGCTCAAACTAACAGGAATATATAAAAAGCCAGAAGCCATGAAGTCTACAACCCTTAAACTGCTGCGTGTGGCATTTCGTAGTTAGATTGTACTGTGCCCTTACAAAAGGGCTTGAAATCTTTTGTTTTGTCAATGGAATGTGCAATTCCAAAGATTAATAATTCAGTTTTAATGAAAAATAACTGAGTTTTCAAAAGAAGGAAAGGAGAGAATTTGTCTTGACAGCTGTTTCACTGGAAGACAATACAACTTCCAAAATACGTATTTTCATTCTGCTGCTTCCTTTAACCCAGGGTTCTTCAGGTTCCTCCAACAATAAGAAGAAAATTGATATATTCTTAGCAATCCAATATTGCTGTTGTGCAGCCATACATAAAAATACACAAAATTACTTCAAATGGGAATAAAAAGGTTTCTAGAGAAATCAATAAAATGAAAATATTTGAAAGTACTACTAAACTTCTTTTGCTTTTCTTGAAGTACAATGCCTAGGATTTACTCTACCAAGTGGAAAGTTAAAAGTTACTTTAGATTAAAAGGTGTGCAACTGTAGATTGCAAGCCTAACGCTTAAGCACTTTCTGCTAACGGACTGCAGGAAGGAAAAAAAAAGTCAAAATACTAAAACTGCCTTTGCAAAGGGATCATATTAAGCTTGCATCACTGTTGATGTGAAAATACTACGCTTGCAGGTGCTTGCACATGCCATTTTTAACAGTCAAACAGGCAAGCATCATGAGTAACACTGATCATGCAAGTCAGTCTTTGCTCTAAAGATGGAGCAGATTTTATGTAAATAAAAATATTAATATTTTTACCGCTGCTGAAATCTTGCATTTGGTTTCCCTATACCTCCTACAACCCAGGATGTAACTCCCAAACCCCTTATGACCACTGCTCTTCTGGAAGAGCCAGAGCACAATTCAGGCTAATCACTGGCTGTTCCGGTACACATCACCATTTTCATTTTACCCCCTAAGTAAGTAACCATGTCAAAGAAATGCAGTCAATCAAGCTCACAGAACACAGGTTATATCTTTATGCAAGGAATACATTCAACAGCCTTTGTAAGTGACTGGAGGTTCTCAGTGGCACAAAAGATACACATAAATACCACAAGCTCTGGTGTTTATCTGTGACTCTCTCACTCCCCGTTTGGATGCTTTAACTTGGCAGGACCACAAAGCTCAGTGACTCAGAACATGAACCTCCTAAGATCCAAATGCACAGAGGGAGTTGCGCAGTAAGGAACAGTAATGGTGAGTTATAATTAATTCATGTCATTATACCTATGTGGGATAATAAATGGAGTCAATTTTGAGAGACAAGATACTGTCAGCAACTCAGCACAGACACTGAAAACTGCTCAAAGTGTTCTCTGGAGAAGGGAATGCTGATGGTCGAAGCCATCCCTGCTGAAGGTTTTCCATCCTGTGCCCATCCTTCCATTCTCTCCTTGCAAGTCACTGCTCTTTTATACTCCCTTCCATCACAGTGTTTACTTACACAGGGCCCCAAGACTCGGCCCTTTAGGTACACTGCATTTTTTAAATCTACAATCCAAATAATTACAGGCAAGCATACTACAAGAAAACTATGAGTTTCCTCCAGAAGCTTTCACTAGATCCCTATGGGAGCCTGGGGGAACTCCATGATCACATTGATTTAGGCTTTTGTTCTGCTGTAGGTGTTCGGTTCTTGCCTTGTAAGTCCTCCAGTATGATGAAAAGATGACTAAGATGCCTTTATCTCAAAATGTGTTTTCAGTCTAACTAAAACAGCAAAGGCTGGCCAAGGCCTCTCATCTTTGTTGCCAGTGAGGACCTGGCCACACACTAAAGATGTTAAAAACCAAAAAAACCAGTTGGTGCTTCTTGATTATTGACTTATCAGGCTGTTTAACTGTAGGGAATCTGCCTTCAGCCCTGCAGAAAAGAGAAGAGAATCCTGAAATTCACCTTGGAATGTACAAGACCTACTCTTCTCAGTTTGACCATAAGCCACAGGTAATGTAGGCTATTGCAGGCTTGATTCATATCCCTTGTCACCTCATTTCTTCAGCAAGGTAGCACAGCACAGTGAATGACAACAAAACTAAACACTTCTATTAATGGGATTGCTATTAAATCTAATTAAACCCAGACTCCAAGAGAATCCAGCTTGCTATTCCACTGCCATACCAGGTTGTCAGTACTAGAAACTATGACACAGTGGTGAGTTTGTTCAAAATAGTCTCCATTCCCACAAGGGCAATTTTCTAACATTGAACATTAAATACATGGGGGATGTTGTGTGTGTTTTCTTTCCAAAGGAGTGAAAAGCAAAAAACACACAAAAAACCCCAAGCCACCCTCCACAGCTTAATGCATGGATAAGACAACAACTTATGATGCACTCAGGGCACTTCACACAGGACTGCTAAGTAGTATCGAGGATTTAAATGCAGTTTTCAGATCTGAGATGCTGGGAATAAACTCATCTTTAATTAAAAAAAAAAAAAAAAAGAAGTTAAAAAAGTTCATGTCAAGATTCTACGGTAAAAAGATAATTGTGCAATTGATAAGGAGATCTAACTAAATTTCTTTACATTGGAGCTACCATGAGTAAAACAAACAAGAAACAAATCTTACTGCAGGTGACACTAAATAATTCTACTCATTTAATGAAATCGACATAGATGTACTATATATATGACCAAAGAACTGATAATCAAAATATTCTCCATCTGCATTGCGTATGCTTAGCCATATACTAACTACAGCAAAAAGAAACTTGGATTTTACAGAAATCCACTACTAAAATCCCTTTGACTTTTATTCTATGTTATTTCCCATATTCATCTGCAAAACACATTTAACAATTCTCCCCATAAAAATAACTATATACTTAAGCAAAGGATTAGAACCTGCCAGGCTTAGAGAAATGCGAGTTGTGGGACCTACTGTATCAACTAAATGAAACTGTTTAAAATCAGCTATATTTAATATTAATTTAACTACTCTTTTATTACAAAATTCACACTTAACCTCCCACTTTTCCCATTGGGAAAGTCATTCCTGTCAGGGAGAAGCTACTCCTAAGTATATGAAGCTTTAGCATATAGCAATGAGAGACTCTTCTCCAATTTCGTTTTGGCAGAGGTGTACCCAGCTTTTGCCTTTAATTATTTACTGCGTGACCCCAAAATAAATCCTATAGTATGGGGGAACAAAGATGGAAAACCCAGTACTACACATACATGTAAAAGTAATGCTTAAATAGCTCAAATTAAAGAAAAAAAAACAACCAAACAAAACCCCCCCACTGAAATAAGAAAAGAAAGAATACATAATCTGAGAATTGATAAGTAAGAATTATCTGCAGATTAACAGTTATGTCACACGCAATGTTTTATTTCCCATACCTTTAAACTAAACTTATGAAAAGAAAAAATACCTACTGGTGTCTGCCTGGCTGCCCACGCTGATGTATCTGTCATTCCCAGGAAGGGCAGTTTGGTAGTACGTTGCCTCCTCTAGCTGGGGAACCTTGGCATTTTTTGCAGTGAGAAAAGCCACAGCCAGCTCCAGATTACCATTGCTATCCTTTAAGCAACAAAAACACAGCACGTGAGAGTCCCCTCACCTTTTCTTTAAAAGCAAAGGACATGATAAGCAATTTCGAATCAATAATTACTGCACAATTAGGCAAAACACTGACTAGAAAAAGTTTTCCAAACTTGACATGTTCTGCACATTACACTCGTTTCAACCAAATTAAAGATAAAACATCCTATAAAAATTTGTTTTGGTGGAGTTCTGCTTATTTCAGATTTTAAAAAAAATTAAAAATAAAGGTCTTCAAGTGTAGGTCAACCTGTCAACGATCATAACCAGCACATTCACAGACTTCAAGAGTCAGATGAATTCTTCTGAAAATCTACAGTTTCATTCTTAAAGCCAGAAATCCTGGCTTTTGAAAAGCTGTCATGCATATGATTAATGCCAAATCTGAAACAACTATTTTTTTTAATGTATATATTTTAACTACTAAATCTTCTTTCACCACGTGTAAATGGCTAAAACATTCTGCTCGAGGGAGACAATGCAGTTTTCTATTTTATATATGTATGTATGTACGTATATGGAAACAACAGAGACCTGCCATTCTTTAGTTGAATCAAAGAACTCTTCTGTGCTCGGAAAGAAGTTACAGTGGTTGAAAAAACAGTGAAACAATACCAAATTAGCAAAGGCTGGCAAGTCCAGAGTTCTTCATTCTACACACTGAGTAGGGCCTGTACATGATAAAAAACAACTACACCTTGATAAGAAAACACCAATTGATTCTTCAGGAGCTGACCAGCTGTAGTAGTACCAATGTATCTCAAAATAATTCACACAAAGGTTAAAGGCAAATCGTAACATTCCTGTCTTTTCATTTTTGAACACTTGAGCAATTTTTATGTCAGTACCAAAAGAGAACAAGATTCCTTGCAAAGTGAACAAGCCATCATTATTAGCTTTTTCCCCCCGAAATAAGTTTAAACTGGGAATGGAAAGGAAGGAAGGAAGGCAAGACAAGAGTAAGAAAAAGTTGGATTTCTGGCTTTACAAGCAGTTAAGATGCATTGAGGTACATTTGGCTACAAGTCAGTTATCTTACCTTCAGTGCCTGTTGTAGTACCTGGATGTCATTGATACCAGTGATCTCCCTCAGCTGATTTAAAAATGTTTGCTGGTGCTAAAACAAAAACAGAACATTGAAATAAGATTAGAGCCAAATAAAGCAAAACCAGTTACTCACAGGAGAACACTCCTCCACAAATATTGAAAACATCTCCATATGAGGTTTATGCACCACAAAGGGGTAGAACCTTCATTATGCCAGTTTGCCTTAGTTTCTGCAATCTGGGCACTTTTAATTCCCAAACGTAATGATTTTGCCTTTCAGTGGGTTTGCTTGGTTTTGAATTTTGGTAACAAAAAAAAGGGTAAGCTTATGAAACATGGGTTTAAGAATCCTATACAAAGCCACAATTGGCCCTTCTAAACAAATAAAAATCCACAGCTTGGTCTTCAAATGCAGAAGGGGAAATAGCTGACTGAATTCCCACCAAAACCAACTTCTTTAGTTCCTAATTATTATCAATTCATTATTTCCTTAACATATATAGTCATGCCAACCTCAAGACAAGGAAATTCACCTTTACTGATCACTGAGGTGTTTTAAGAGAAATACCACAAAAAACTCCAAACAAAAGAGTTTTTTGATACTGAAACAGAACTTTAAGAATCCATCCAAACTGCCTTCCTAGACCAGTGGAATCCAACTCCCCCAAATCACATCAGTCAGCATCCATGACTGAGTTTAAAGTAACATTTGGAATTTTAAAAAGAACAAGCGGTCTGGGTCTCTTAAATATTCACTCCGTAAGAATTTTGAGGCTTGGTTTTGTTTTATTTAAATAAAAATCTGGTCCCACCCCTATTTAGAGCCAACAGATGATTCACTCTGCTCATGCTCCACTATCACATCACAGAAACAAAAAGCAGGCACTAAGCTGGAACAATCCTTGAACTCCTGTTAACCATTAGAAGCATCTTAACCATTAAAACCATGCAAACATAGAGCACTGATCATTGTTCCATGCTAACAAATTTAATTGTTCCTTTGGCAGATGGGAAATGGAGAAAAGATATTTGCAAGCGGTTTTTCTTTTTGATTCTTTGCCCACCACATCCTGAACTCAAAACAGTAATTTCATCTATGAAAGAGGATTTTTGTAAAGTACAGGGTTTTGTTTGCAAGACAAAAAGTGTATTTCCTATCAGGAACAAATAAACATTCTCCTGCTACTCTCCAAATTCAATTTAAAATAGCAACTATAATTGTCTTGCGGCTACTTCTAAAATACTTATCTTTAAAGTGATTTGGAATCAAATATTCAAATATCCTTATTCTCTCCTTATCACTGCTTTGTATGGAAGAGGAAATTAAGAGCTGTATGAATGCTGAATTCCCCAGTGTGAAATTAACCTGGCAGGCTCTACTTCATGCCCTAATAAGTTGAAATAGAAGGCGTATAGTTCAGGATGTTTATGAATTACATACACAATCTTCCCTTCATTTATGATCCTAAGAGACACTGCTAACAATCCACTTTGCTTCTTCTTTTTTTTCTTTTCCTTTTAAAAACTCTTCTGTTGGCCCAAGAGAAGTGAAGTGATGCAGGAAAACAACTCCCACTCTATCCTCATCCTTCACCCCCTTGTTTGTTTACTCTGTGCATTTCAGAGCACTGCACAAAGCCATGACTTGTTTCCCCTATAAAGTTGCTTTCCAGCCCCTAGGTCTGGCAAGAATCAAAGAAATGAAATAGAGTATTTGGAAAAAAATAATTACAACATCATTAACAGTGGCAGCAGCAATTCAAGGGCATGACAGTAAAGCAGATTTCTTTATTTGCCACCAACATGATAGGGAGCAAAACAGAAAATAGTTTCACTATAAATTACAACAACAAGTTACAACAGATTTCTGTATCTTCCACAATATATATATACAACACTTGGAAAGGCTGATTGGAGGATATTCATTGTTCACAGAGGCTGGGAAAAGACAGAAGAAACAGTTTACCAACAAACAATCTCTTAGCAGTTCAAAATATTGGCTGCTAATTTATGAGCACAGCTGTGACTTATAAACTTAGATATTTGTAGTTTATATCCACATTTCAGAATTCCAGTGTAAAAGCTGTGGTTCAAGGCCCCCTGCCCAAGCATATACACATTTAATAGATCAGAACCAGGCCCAGAGATGCTCATTTCTCACTGAGAGATGATTTAACTATCTAAGTATACTTTTTTTTTAGGGCCAGGAGTTTAAGGCACTCAGCTACAGAATTTCTAAGTGGCAATTAGAAGAAAAACATGGAGAATCCATAATCACCCTAGCTAGAAGTGACATGAATTAAGAGGAAAATGACCAGTCATCCTCAATACCTTAAATGGAGCTTTGAGGCATTTGTCTGGTTTAGACATTACTGGCTTTTCAGCTGAATGCAGACAAGTTGCCATTAATTTATAATTGACTGATTTCAAATCATGCAGAAGTTAAAAGAATGGATACACTCCCTTTCTAGGAGTATAACTGAAATTATTTCCACCTGATCAACATGTTCTTTTAATACCTGCTAACAGACTAACAGATCTTCAGAAACATCTGAGAAACTGTGTAAGGCAACTAAAAACTCCAACTGGTGGCCTTCTCTTCCACAAATTCACCACCTCCCCTCATCCTCTCAAATCTGAGGTAACTGCATCATCTTTACTATGTACTGACTTTTCTCACATCTGGATGTTTAACTTGCCATTATAATGTCATAATGACAGTATGTTATCACCCTGAAACACAGGTAATTCTATTGCTTCATTACAAGTGACAGAGAAGGCAACTACTACCAAACCTTTTCCTCACTCACTATCAGGAGACGAGATTCAATTTTCTTTTTTCTTTTCTCTTCACTTAAGATGCTTATGAAACAATTGCAACTGTATTCAGAGAGCTTGTGTTATTTAATTCCAGATGGGACCTTATTTAGTGCATCTGTACTATTCTGCAAAAGTCCAAATGGGTAAATTTTATTTGTTTTAAATAATATTCCTTTAATACAGGTTATTATGGCATATAGGAAATTTATTTAACTGTTAGCCTTGACTGAAGCTTGGAGATCAATTTCCAGTGCAACTGCTAAACAGTTTAGTCTCTTATGTATGATAAGAAATATTTAATACAGTATTAGACAGACATAGGAAGCAAGCCACCCTCCTTATTCCAATTAATGCTCATTCTGATTACATTTACCCCAAAAGCTTTACTTTTCATGAAGCTTGGGCTAACTGGAGCTGTAGTGACTGTAGAATATGGACCCTCAAATGTCTAAAACCACACAGATATTTTAAACAATATAATAAATCATAATTCACTCAAAGGCTATACCCAAAACCATCCAAAATAAGCTAAAACAAACATTAAACATGAAGAAGGCAGCAGACAAGTATTCACAAGTGTCTGAAGTACCTACACTAAAGTACGCTCATGAAATCAGGTCAAGTGAGGAAAGATTCTGATCACAACTAATATTTCTAACAGTAAATAAGCTGCTGTATTTTTTCAAGGCAACTCCTTCCTGATTCCCTATTTTTTTCCAACCTTGCCTCAGCAGAGGTTCAAATTCTGAATTACAACTCACTGTACTTTATTTCAGTTTAATAAGCAGCCTTTCTTTTCAAATGGAGATCCAAACCAGATCATTCTTACAGAACCAGATGCAACTACCGGTGCTAAGAAATCCACCTCAATTCTCTCAAATTTGCCTGTACCCATTTCTGCTTGCCATCCTATTGCCAAATTTACGTGACACATTCCACATCTTTTGTCTAGCAGAGATCCTCCAGTTTAGTGAGTTAAAACTCCAGGAATATCTGCAGTGTTAGACATACATGGACACACACATTCTCCATGGAGCCCAAAGAGCTTTTGATTCAACTCTAAAATGCCTCCAGAACCTGATCCTCAACACCAGACTCTGCTGATACAGCTCCTGCAGGGTACCCGAAATCCTTGGCCACACCAAGGAGATAGTTCACTCATGCTATGGCTGTCCTGGGATCCAGCTGCTCACACCCCTCAGTCCCACCACATCACACAGCAGAGTGTTCCCTGGGGCTTTCATGCATGAACTATTCCCAGCCTTTCCCTTTCCTCTGGTTCCCTGAAGTATGCACTATATATCTTCAGGCTTTCAGCTCTTGGAAGATTTTAACTAACAGGAAATTCTCCCATTTTCCTGGATGGAAGCCAAATTTGTGTATTAGGAATGCACGCCCTTATTTCCAATTCTCTCCTTTTTCAGCCATCCCTTCCTTGCTCTCAGGAAATGCCCAATTAAGATTATCTGGTTTATAACCTCACACAATAGCATATTCAGTAGCTGTGGCAGCACCAGTGAAGCAGAAAAGGATTTACACTACTATCTGCTCAGAGAGATACGGTGCCCAAATTAGTTTCACGACAGTGCTGTAAACTTTGATAACTTCCTACACTCAAAGCAAAAAGCTAAATTACACAAATTTTTTTTTTTTTTTTGACAAGGCAAATCTCATCAACTGACTAATACTGAATTTTAGTGAAGATAAATTTGGAGGGAAAATTAGCCACCTTTTGATCTGTTTATTTTCTCCTCTCTGTAGCCTCAGAAGAAGCACGTGTAAACTTTGGCTTTATTCATGGCAACATCCAAATATTTGCATTTGCCACACAAGCACTAATAAATTCAGAAGATAAAACAACCCTTCTCCATTTCCAAGCAAAGATAAAATTGTATGTTCAGGAATTAATGAGTGATCCAACCACTAGCAGGAGAAAGGAATAAATGAGATGATCCAACCATGAGCAGGAGAAAACAGGATCTATGGCCTTACTACAGTTCCCATTCAAATAGTACACAATGAAAATGTACTGGGGACACCAAACTGATTAGAAGTATGGAACACCTTTCCTATGGGGAAAGGCTGAGAGAACTGGGACTGTTTGGCCTGGAACAAAGATGGCTTAGGTATGACCTGCAGTCTCCCACCACGTGACAGAAGCCTACAAGAAAAATGGAGATTATTTACAAAGGGCCTGGAGTGACAGAACAAGGGAGAACAGCTTCAAACTGACAGAGATTAGGTTTAGGTTGGATATCAGGGTTGGAATCACATCATCTTTAAGGTGCCTTCCAACCCAGGCCATGATTCTGATTCCTGAGGGATTGAATACTTTTATTAGAGATAAAGAAAGAGGAAAATGTAAATGCTGAGAATGGTATCTTGACTCAGTCTCTCCACACAAACCTCACTTTCTTTACCTTCTAGTGCAAATGGATTTGTTAATTCCAATCAATTTATTGGAGGAAAACTGAAATGACATTGCACAAATATTTTATATTAAAGACAATTCTAATGAAGCCCGAGCTGCAGAGGACCTGCTACTGGCATTGCTTGCAGACAAACAGCTAATAAGCTGGTTTCCTCATATGATGCTGCTGTAATGAGAGTAACACTGAGAGCTTAGAGGAATGTAATCCTCTATAAACAGGCTTTAAGTTTCTGCTACAAACAAACAAACAAAAATAGTTTAACGTACAAAGGACAAGCATACTAAAGACCCTCAATTACTACTGTGAATGTCATTTTCTGCCACATTAATCGTATCTCCCAGGAATAGTTAAAAGGCCCACAGACACTGCTGTATATTATAGCTTCCAGCAACACAGATACATTAACCATTTTCTAAATATGCTGTTGGTCAAGTTCCAAATAGGCAAATAAAAACTAACTCCTTCCATGAAAATATTGAGTTGAAACACAGGGAAAACACGCAGTCAGCTCCAGAATGCTTTGTTGCATGTCTCTACTCTTCCCAGCTCTGTCTTTAAGATTTTTCTCCATGCATGAGCAGAATAAACATATTTATAAAAATATTTAAATGAAAAAGTGGTTGTATGTAGCCATAATTTTTTAAAGCACTATTTTCCTAGTGCAAAGACCAAGTTAAACCTCTTCACTGGCTATAAAGTGTTCCTTAAAGCAGAACAGAATTAGGTTCCCTTGCCCAGCATCTGCTCACTGGGCTTCCTTTTGTTCAGGTAAGAAAAAAGAACCCTCTTACATGACATTGTATCCTCTAAGAAAGTAGGTAAAGATATATTTTTATACACACACAAATGCAAAATGCACCTCAGCTTTGGCTCAGACAAAAATCACCTGTGGAGAGCAAAGGACATGCACAAAGACAGCAGATTTTCAGTCTGGGACTGCTCTGCACAGGCTGCCAAAATCTGACAATTACAGCAGCAGCTTGTACAAAGTGCAACTGGACTGAGAGCAAAAACTTGTTTCAAGGAGGCAAAAGGACACACTGTATGGCAGGAACTTTCAGCCAACCACAGCCTAGCCCAAATAAAACTTTAATGGGGAGAAGGCTTGAGTGCACTACTTAGCTGCATACACTCCTCTCTCAAAAATTAAATGAACGATGCTACCTAATCATAGTTTTATGTAACCTATATTGATCCTAGACAACACACAGAATACCATCACCATATTTCTATGCTTTCCCCGAACAGTACCAAAACTCTTTCAAATGTTTTAATGAGTGACTTTTCAACGAATTTCAATGTTTGATATTAACGTTTCTACACAACATTACGCATTCATATAAATATTTACTAAGTATGAGCTTCATATGTGACAAAAAAAAAACACCTTGTTCACTCTCAGCATATATATTTGTCTTTATTCAAGCGAATATTTAAACATTTTGAAGGAAGATTTTTAGGAGAGGTTTGAAGAGTTTGCTTTGTATTCTCTGACACTAAACAAGGCAAACCAACCTCTGACAGTTATTTATGAAAAACCACCCAGAAGTTATGAGTCAAATCATCACCTGCATGGGGAATACTCTCACAAGGAGCAGGAAAACCACCTGCTCAGTTCACAGGGGGTAATTTTTAAATTAGCCTATAAATTGATTTATGAACAGTTGCTTGAGTGAAAATGCACGTGAAGAATTGCTTAGTTCAATGTTTCTAGTTGTTGCTGATAGCTACTCCTAAATGAGTCTCAGTGACAGGATGATAATAAAAGATAGCAGCCTTAGTATTTACTCAAAACAAAATGGTGTCAGAAACGTAGAATTACTGGGAATTTTGAGGTCTGTGTGTTTTAAACCACCATCATGATTTCTTATACCCTGGTCAGCATAACAGTGTGCTTCCCAATAGTAATAACAGCAGCTCTAAAATTAATTAACTACAGTAAAAACAATGAGATCCTCAGTTTCATTTAACTGGACACAAGTTAAACTTCAGGTTGTATTCACTGGAATCACCTGTGGAACAGGAAATCTGCTTCACAAAAACTGGTTTTGATTCTTATATACTCCAGGTAACTGTGACAGTAATCAGCAAAAATATCTTTGCTCCAGTTCAAGTCTGTTGGGTGATTAGCTACTGGTGGCAGCAGTCTTTCAAAGCACTAGCACATATTTTCTGTGAGCTATATATGAAATTCAGGAGGATTTCTCTGAGAGCCCACTCATGGACAACAGCTGGGCAGTGGTTCACAGCCCCAGCCCCACCTTAACACCAAGAGACCTGCCAGGAGCATGCACAAGCCACAGCAAACTGAAGCCAGTGGGCTCAGTCAAGAGGCAGATAATCCTGAGAAAGGGGGAGGAGGATGGAGGATGAGACACACAGCAAACTGTGCGTACATAAATACACACACAGAGAACCACACAATGGTGGGGTTGGAGATCATCTAATCCAACCCCCTGCTAAAGCAGGATACACACACACAGAGCAGGAAAGGCTGGGAGAAATGGCATCACTCAGGCTGAAAAAAACAAGACAAGACCCCACTGTAGTCTTGCAGTACCTGAAGGGAACCCACAGGAAAGATGGAGAGAGACTATTTGCAAGGGCCTGAAGTGACAGGACAAGGGGCAATGGCTTCAAATTGACAGGGAGTAGGTTTAGATTAATATTAGGAAGAAATTCTTTGCTGTGGGAGTGTGAGGCCCTGGCATAGGTTGGTCAGAGAAGCTGTGGATGCCTGACCCCGGGAGTGTTCAAGGCCAGGTTGGATGAACCTTGGAGGAACCTGGTCTGGTGGAAGGGGTTGCTGCCCATGGCAGGAGGCTGGAACAAAATGAGATTTAAGATCCCTTCACACTCAGACCATTCTATGATTCTATGACATTTTTCCGATTACTCCTGGTTACTTTCTGTTCTAAAAGTTTACTACTTAATTTTTTTTCTTCTGTTCACAGATATTTACCATCATGCATAAATATCACCTTCTACAGTGTCTGACCAGGTAGTACTGCTAAGATATAAGCTTTCTTCTCACAGGAATGACTGTTGTCTAGAGTATAATTTTACTACAGCCACTATAAAAAATACTCAATCTTTTCTTTCTGGTCTAAAACACCACTGCTACAAGATCCACATTTTTACATTTTGAGGTATTTTCCTTTGCATTCCAGTCACAGTTTAACCCATCACACCAAACACAAGCTATTCTGGCTCACGTTTTATGCTCTTTACAGTCCTTTCACAGGCCTATCTCTCGAGTGAAAAAGGCAGTCCCACTAGTTCATTCAAATGTTCAGCATATTTATGGGGCTGATTTCCTCCAAAGAGCCATCATGATAGCCTCACCCTTCTCTGTACAACACAGAAGAGTTCCCAAGGAAACACCAAGCTAGCCCCATTCATCCTCCTCACTCGCATTATAACAAGAGCTACTATTCTAGAAGCAAACAAACCGACTCTGGAAATTCCAAATGTCCTCAGAACAGTGGGATCCCAGGCTCTGCAATACTTACAAACAATAACACTCACAGGGGCTGTCAGACCACAAGCTGTTTCTGAGGAGTCAGCTGTTCTTCCCCGGCTGTAGCTCCTGCCAGTGCTGGCCAGCCCAGGCTGCTGTTGCCAGATGCCACTCCTCCCTTGGAGCCAGTACCACCACTCACCCAAACCTCCAGCAAACCAGCCCAGCCTCTCAATAAACCATCAGAGAGTCACTCTCTGCATTCATGATTTCCTGCCAACTTAGTGAGAGCCAGGGGTGGGACAAGGGAGGAGATAAGACAACGACTACAGCAATTTCCACTGGATTCTGCTGCTGTGGAGCAGCAGCCTTATAAGAATAAGTTGTTTCTCTGCCTTTATTTTAATCCTTCTTTTATGTAGTGGCAGAAACTGATGGGGGAAGACTCCTCCCGCAGTTCTCTTCCTACTTAGGCACTACTGCAAAAAAATTTAAGATGAATTAAAATTCTCAGTGATAAAGATGTGGTGGTCCGGGTGTATACATCTCACAAATGAACATGAACACTCAGAGCCACTCCTGCACAGGCAGAAATGCCATACACTTTTCTCCACTGCCTGCTTGAGGTGTGCACATCCAGAAGGACTTCATTTACTGCAGCTGTTAATGGCACAAAGATCAAAGCTTCCACTTCACCTCAAACAACTCTGCTACATGCCCTAGGTAAGATTTGAGGAAGATTTCACAACTTTTCCATACAAAATTCAGCATAGTACAGCAGAGAAATTGTAAATAAAATTTAAATTGCACTTTTTATAGACAGGTCTGTATTACAAAGAGTCCACTGTATTCAACAGAAGGGACTGATTTGGGGAAAGAGCTCAGCTGTCTGTTTTGAATAGGAAGGAACAAAAAAACAACTGAACTTAACAGAATGCCTTTCAATGAAGGCTCTTCCGTTTGAACCAATTAAAAAAAAATATTAACAAGATTTCCTACAGAAACAGGCCTTGTGATCAGAGTGGGCACATACCCAGGCACGTCTGCCCTCCTGTCTCTCGAAAGCAGCAGCCCTGGCAGCCCAAGCCACCTGCAGCAGCTTGGCCTGACCCCAGGGATCCCTAAAAGCCTCAGCAACATGCCTGGGCTTCCTGGCACCTTGGCCAACCACCGTGTAGCTCCTGCTTACACTGCCTGCTCTTGCCCACATCTTGGGCCAAAGAAATTAGAGAAAACAACACAGCAGGCTTGGGAAGAAGAAGAGAGGGGACCACCTCCACTCCACTGTAGGGAGATCTCCCGGAGGTGAACTTATCCCACAGCCTCAGCTAGTCACCCCCCTCCCCAACTGCTGGTGCATTAGAAGACAAAATTACATCAGAAAAGACACACATCACTGTTTGCAGCATTCAGCAAAATGATTTGATAGCTTATCCTGCCCCCCACTAATCATTTAAAAAGAAATCGTGTGAAGAGACACATGTTGTTAGCCTGGGGAGGGGAGCGTGGGCAGGGACAGACACAAGGCACAGCTCTGCAAAAGAATGAGCCTACAGAGAACATTAAGCCACGTAAAATCTGGGGCAGTGTTTAACAGGTTGCCCAGGAGGTGACAGGCTTCTGACAGCAGTTCCAGCTTCAAGGGCAAGAGTTTTTCCTGGGACAAGCACCAGGAAGGTGCCAGCACGTGGTGCGTCCCTGCAGAAAGGTCATTGCCACAGCACGGACAGTGAAGGGCAGCCAGCAGCTTTCACCTGCATTGGGTAAGAACCTCCATGGGTGCAGGTGATACCAGAATTGAAATGAACCTCAAACACAACAGAGATGCTAGAACATTCAAAGAAGTGGTGAGATTTGCACTGGGGATCAGCACGTAATTTTACTGTCTCACGATCAAATAGTAAATTCAGCATTGCATTCTACAGAAGGCAACTGAAATTTTCTAGACCCCTTTATTTCAAGGAGAAAGAAAAAGAAAATAATGTTTAAAGTTCCAGGGTTTTTTAAAATGGACTTTGAACTACCTTGTATTAAAACACACACTTGCCTCACCTCTCACAGAAAGCTGAATATGTTATATTTTAATACATTCAGACACGGTCTCAAGAAATTTACAATGACTTTGGTTCATAAGCACTACTTGCTATAATTTAGCCCTGCCAGTCTTCCCTGTCTCAGTGCTGTCGTAACACTATCACCAAGAATGACTTTCTGCCATCACCACATACCTACCTGAAGCTTTACAAGCTGACTTGAATAAAAGGGGTATGAAATACTCCTCTAACAAGTTCACATCTTTTAAAAATTAATTGAAACAAAAAACTTAAATTCTGTGCTGCCTTCCTAGAAGCAGCATTATGCCAACACATTCCCCAGCAAACGACAGAGATGAGAAACCGCTAGGAAATCTTCAGCTCTCTTCTACTCACTCAGTTAGGTCACAATGTCCTCAGTACGCACCTTCCCTGGCCTCTAACAAGTTAGCAGAGCCAGTGCATTGCTAGAGCACTACCAGTAGGTGACACACTGACCAGTCACCTTTAAATCAGCCCCAGAAAAAGCTTCACGGCAGCACACTAACTTAGCAAGAGCTGGAACTGGTGATGATGGGGAAATCTGTCTTTACCCTTAATAAATCCAGAGGTTGCCCAAAACACCAGCAGACTGTATCCAAAAAAGCAGCCCATACCACTTCAGGCAAGGGGACAGCTGTGGTGCAGACAGGGTTGTCACAAGAGATGTTCTGTGGCTTTCAGCACCAAGTCCCATAAAATACATGCAAGACCAGAGAGAACTTTTAGAAGTTGCCAGTAAGCTGTTGGTTATTTTTTAATTTCCAAACAAGTAATGGAATACAGACAGAGAAGACTTAATTCTAGTATCCCATTAAAGAAAGAAGTTATAAGCTTAGATGCCAGAATTGAGAAAAAACATACCAATTAAGTTTAAAAACTTACCAATTACTACCACCAAACAATTAAAAAGTTCTAAAGTAAGAAAGCTGCACAGCAGTGGGAAAGACTCTAAACGAAAAAAAAAAACTATGGTCCTCAAACAGGAGGGAAATTACGTAAGAGATAAAAGCAGAATTTGAAGAAGCTGACAAATGGGAAAACATGTAATCCCAAGAAGGGAAACCTCTGTGCAAACAGTCTATAAAGCTATTTGGCTTTAAAAAAATTCATATTTACAAGCTTAAAAACATTCTCATATATTTTTACATGATTCTATACCAAAACAAAGCAAAAGTTAAAATCTGCAAAGTATAGGAACACTTTCTGAGTCATAACCTAAGATTTCTGGGACACAATACAGGCCAGGCCAGTTAAATCTATGCACTGGGAAGTGTTAGGGGGAAAAAAAGAGAATACTCTTCCAACAGCTGCAGTCCCAGGAAGAATTTCTTTTTCCAAGTAACTGACTTTCAAAAGAATAAAATGAAAACAAAAAACAAAAGAAAAGGGAGTATGAGTCTGTTCCTGCCGTCTCCTTTTCCAAAAATAATGAGGAACTTCACGTGCCAATGCATACCCAGCCTTTCCCAGATGCTTACTTTAAAACACTCTCAAAGCACACACCTGAATGTAAATGAAACTGTCTTCAACTTCCATGTGATACTCTTATTTTATTTTATGCCTTTCCCAGTAAAAACACAGCTAAATTCAACTTCTCAAAATGGCTTTATGTTTTAATTGAAATTTGATTGAATATCAGAAAGTGTAATTTTTGGTTTGAGAACAGAAATAGAAATTTCAAGCACATGTATCTGATTTTCCTTGGAGACATATAGCTGAGAGAAGGACAGTTATCATATAAACCATGCGTGACCTCAAGTCTACCATTTACTACTCAACAAAAGTAAAAGTTGGAATGAAATACAGCTACATAGTTCACAATCCAAAAGTTTTACACCTCAGATTCAGACCCTAACGTCAAGTGAACATTCTCTTCTAAAGGGAGCCCTCTGGATTTCAGGGTACAACACCAATGAAATTACGACGGTTGGTAGGAAGAAGCCACAGAGGGATATTATGCCATTATATCACATACATTCATTTCCACAAACTCTGTGTATGGAAAGATACAAGAGTCAGATTTAAATAGCTCCAGATCATGCCTTGAAAACACTAATGCCACTCTGACAAGCTTTTATTAAATACATTGGTCTGTTTACCTCTGCTTATTGTAAAGCTGAAAATACGCGTTCACCTGATGGCTAAAAAAGCTTTACACAAGGATATTTTTAACGAAATCTGCATTTTCTTGGCACCTAAACTTTGATAAGCTTGACTGTTGCCAATTACTTGAGAACAGAAATATTTTAAAAGAAATGCTGCGCAGAGTATAATTTTTTCAGCACAAATCCACCAGCTAAAATAATTCAGAAACCAGCTACAAACAAAAGCATCACGTCAAAGCTGTGCATCTCAGAATAAAACCTATTAGAATGTGCATACCAATATTTCTGATGCCACTAAAAAGTGTTTCACAAACACAAATCTGTGTCAGGTGATGTTTTCAAAGTTAACCTAGTTGCACTCCAGCCTTCAAGCTGTTCCACATCACATGTCCTTTGGATTCTGCCTCTCCAACACCCTTAGGAGATGTACCTTAAAACTGGGGACACTCAGTGGTGCTACTGCTTACAACAATGCTGTTCCTGTTAAAAGTCCCATCACCAGGTAACACCAGATTGCAGGGAAGCTGAAATGCTGATGGCTTTCAACACACTCCTGAGTTTCATCCTTTATGGCAAACAAAAGATAATGACATTTACAAAACAATGAAAAAATATGAAACCCAATGGAAAAAAAACCCTAAACAGTGCCTTCTCAAATTGCAAGAGTATATTCTGAATACATTAAATATTTTCATAGTGATTTTCAAATGCATGGAATTAATGATGTTACTAAATACACGGGAAAACCACTGTAATTAAACAGATGAACTCAGAAAACCTGTCACCAACGGCTGAAGTAATCACAGTGTCCAGCTCATGACATTTTGTGTCAATCTGTCCTTTACACCATCTTAGGACTCAGTTCTCCCTTCACAGCAAAAATCTCAACATTTTGAGTCAATGCTGCTTAACATTTCATTCATGTTAAAGCCCAAATCCACAGCTTCTGCACCATATTCATCAGGAAAACTACTGCGTAGTTCAGAGTGCTAAAACCACCCTTCTACCAAAACACAGAGTCCTGTGGGTGTCAGCAGCCACTCCAGAACACAGACTGGTGTACCTGCTTCAAAGACTGAGGCAGGGAGATGTAACCCTCTGCAGCCAAGAGACACTTGATCCACTTCTGAAAAATCGGGTGGTAACAGAGCACAAAAATGGTAGGGACAGGATCACTCAAAAAGAAGTTCCATTAAAATTTTCCACTAATGGTCTGCAGAGCTCTTAGTCGATTGCAAGTTCTGAAGTCCTACAGGAATCTAGCACTGAAGAAATTTAAACCTCGCAACAATGAGAGCAAACTGCAGTGCTGGAAGAAAGGAGCATTTTAGATGGTGATTGTACTCAACCACAGCACACACTGCAGCTGCCCATGATTTTACCTGCCGGTTTGGCTGAGGTGTGCAGGCACAACACAGCTTATAACATCTATATTCAGCACAGTATTAATGTAACGTATCATGGAAAAATCTGACATGTGCTGCTCAGAACACACTGTGTTGCCAAATTAAGAGTTACAAGTGTTAAAAAAAAAACAGCAAGAGGTGGCATTTGCTAACCTGAAGAAACAGGAAAAAGTATTTCCTTTTGCTTGGCACAAAGCCTGAGTTCATACCTTTACTTGGCACAAAGCCTGAGTTTGTACTATCATGCAAGGAAGGCATCTTTCCTTCAGCCTCACACCTTTAGACTGCTTTGCCCCAGCATACTCTGCCTTTTTTTAATAATAAAAAAGATGAGTTTATAGAAAACTTTCAACTTGCAGAGTTTTGCACGCAACTAACTACTGTGGTTCACAGTACCAGCTTTTCCCTATTAATTATGCTTGACCAGGCATTAACCAGAACACTGGACGAATCACAGTCCCACAGGGAATGGAAGGAGCTTTCACCCCCTGTATCACACAGTTCCCTGGCAGAAGTCACACATGAGTGACATTAATTTCACTGAACTACTGAAACTGAACTCACGTTCACTTCAGTCTAATACTTTCCACTCTCAGCAGATGTTGACTCCTTTAACAGCACCCCAGCTGATAAAGTGTAATCATCAGTCAACAGAAGCCGTGTCTATTTCATAAAGTGAAAAAAGACTGAACTCTACCCTGAATTCATAAAATCCTTTTGAAACACATTGTCACAACAGCCTCTCCTACATTACTCAACTAACATTCTAACTTATGATTTGAATCGTGATGCTACACTGCTACCCCAGGCACGAGTCAACAGGCCCCTGCTGAGAAGCTGAATTCCCTCCATTGAAAGGTGTCTAAAAACCACCACATTGGTACCTTAGTCACTGGGGTTTGATGGGCAAGTTTAACAAAGCCAGTTAAATGAAAAACACAAACAAACAAATGAAAAACAACTACACGAAATAGAAGCAACACACACGGCAACCCTTCATTGTGATTCAATGTAACCTTCACCCACTTTAAAATAATCACAGCGGTTATCACAAGAGAACTAGAAAGTGAAAGCACTTAGGATACTTTCGTTTCCCAGAAAAGCTGCTCCCACACCTGTGGTTTTTCACTCAGAGAAAGCAGAAAAGACTTTTCTCTCCCAGTCAGGTCCCAGCAACACATACACACACACATGCATCCCCCTCTGTTCCCTACCAAGTACAGAAAGTCAATATAAAAAAAACCCCAAACCAGTCAACTAAACAAAACCAAAAATTCAGACCTTTAAAGGAATTTATTCCTACAAGAGAACATGTAAGTGAAGACACAGCTCTTAAGCTTTTTGTTTACTTTTTATGCTAAGGAATACCAGGAATGTCACATTTGACTCTTAGTGTTTGCCAGATGACCAGCTGGGAATTGCAAATCAGTATCTTCACTACAGAAAGTGAAGTGCAATATTAGTTTAATGTATCTTTAGGCACCTCTGGGCACTTCAATAATCCCCCCATCAGTGGCACTACCAGTAATGGCTCTAAGGGGGGGATTGATGCAGCTCCCCAGACAGGTCCTGGCATAGGTGAGGGTCACATACTTCCCCCACTGGTTCTGTAAAGATCTTGGCCCAGCCTGAAAAGGCATCCTCCAAGTCCACTGGGGCCTCAAGTTGATTTACCAATCCAGTCACTTGGTCCCCAGCACCCAGGACATCCCTCAACCTCAGCATTCACACTGCTGAAGCTATGGAGCCAGCTTCCAAAAGGACTGGAAAAAAACTGGGATGTCCATTCTTGGCTGGGTTCTTCAGCAAGGAAAAAGATTTAGCCAGAAACAGAAATTCCACCTTTCATTCTACCTTTTATACCCCTTCTGTTACCCATGTCCATGAACACCAGCTGAATGGCCACAAGATACATTCTCAGGCACAAGAGGGTAAGAAAAGCAACTGTTCAATTATCCTTCCACTAATCTTTATGAAGCGCTTTTAAAAATGTGAAATACTTTTCTATTTTCAGACATGGGCAATTTGCTTTTTTGACCTTTTTATAGAAGCTGATGGGTTTTATCATCTTTTGTAGCAGCAGCTCATAGTAGCTGTGAATACAGGGTTATCCTAAAAATATTGGGGGGCAGGGGAGGGAGGGAAAGGGGATTACTAAAAGGATTTACTAATGATATTTTAAAATAATATTACAAAAGGTTACCAGGAAAATCTATGAACTTTACACTTTCATATTCTGAAGCAGTATTTTTTTCCAAGGTGTAGAGCAAACTTATTTAAAGACATTATTTCAGACAAATTCTAATGATAGCACTACACTTGCAAACTCCTGCAATTACAATCAAAACCATTACTAAATTTCTGTGAAAGGTTTTCTGAATGCGAAAAGATTTAGCAGGCTTGCATAGATACCAAACAAAAAAAAGGAAAAAAAGTATGAAAAAACAACCAAAGCTAACCACACGTATCTCCACCCACTCCCACCAAAATTCATCAGAACACTAACAAAACTAGAAGGCATTCAGCAGACCAGTCTGACAAGGGCTTTCAGAATTACTTTGAATCACTGACCTTTGCATCTTGCTCTAGCTTTCAGAAATAACCAACAGGAATCTGTGTCAAAGGTGTAACTATGAGTAATACAAACTTTTTTTTTAAATACAGAACAAGATGTATATATTTAAAAGCATAACTCCACCGTACTTGAAGTAATGTTTGCATATGATGTAGTAGTTGGTGTAAACATTTTCAGTAAACCAGTGTCGTTATTCTGCTCATGCTGGCCAAAGTGTTACTAAAGTTCTGGGTACCACCACTGGCACCCATAACCCCCCAAATTCAATCCCTCCATGCCCGGAGCCTGCTTGTCACACAGTCCAAACACAGATGCATAACCCATCCTCATTCTGTGACCAAGGGGACATTTCTCAGGTGCAGGGTGACACCTGCACGCTGGTCACAGGCAAGAGCAGCTCTGGCCTTGTGATGAGAGAGGGAACCTGCAGCCTCTTGGATCCACTCAACTATCAAAATACAGAGATTTTAAAGGTTTGGATTTTAAATCCTTGGAAGGTTACCACCTACTAAGATGGGAAAAAAAAACCCACTACACAGCTCCCAAGATACCTTCCTAGTGTACCAGGTGCTCAGTAGATATTTTGCAATCACTTCCTGCCATTCAGGACTGCATGGTGTCAATTGGTGGAGACAGATGACTCTACTTTTCCTCTGCATGAAGTGGCTATTGCTTTCAGGAAAGAAAAGCAGTCAGTGCCATGTTATTAGCTAAATCTTTAAATAATAAGTACATCAAAATCATGGGACAAGCAGAAAAGAATCACACACATCAGTTAGCACAATTTTCACCTTTATACCCCGAAAAAGAGCAAGAAAGAAGAATTTAGTATCAGACTTTGCATTAAACCAGGCATTATTTCAAATGGTAAATATCCTTAAAAGTTAGTGCTTCTTTTAGAAAAAGAAAAATGAGCTGAGCTGACACACCTAACTTTATTCTACTATTCCTGAGATTACACTGCCAATGCACTGCTGAATCACGGGTCTGAAATAACAGTGGGTGTGGGAAACCAAAGGACAGATAAAACAGCCTTTAAATCCATGTATCAACCAAATGTCAGGCTCTCTGCAGAAGCAGTAGAACTTGGTAACACACATTGCTGAGAGGCTGGCTAAGTGCCACCCATTAAAACACAGCTTCTTCAATCTACTTGTCCAAGATGACCATCACAGGAATTATCAGAGTTGACACAACGCTGGAATACGTTTGACCTCCCCACATGATAATTTCCAGTTACCAGAAGAACCACCATTCCCTGAACCCACTGTGTTCCTTACAGACCACTGGGTCCCTTACAGCTGAGGGAAGGGTCTGCACAGCATAAGGGGTAGCCTGGGAAGATCCTTCTGCAGGAGGAAAATTGATGTACAAAGGCACCAGCCATGTAGGGCTACCTGGAGTACAGGGAATTCTGCAACACACATGCCTTAGCTCCTCAGCAGCAAAATGCCTGGCAAAAAAAGGACTGTACGGGACAGAAATACAGATCGGATAAAACAAGAAGCTACTCTTTTTCAAGTTCTCATGTTGTTTACCCTTTTTCACATGCTTCAGTCTTACTGTGAACATTACCTATAACCTCCAGACACCCAACAATGTCGGAGAAGCACACAAAGTCTGCAAGTAACAAGAATAATATGATTAATTATGTGCTTCAGGACACAAATCAAAGTTTTAATTAAGGGTCAAGACGACCGGTAGAGATGAAAGAAAAAACTTCTTTTGACCTGATGCAGCTGCTTTAACCACACAATAAACTAAAGATAGCTTCAGTGGGAAATGAGCTGTTTGTAGTTAGAGTACTTATTAACACAAACCTACATCTCCAAGTGCTGCTGAAGTTTGATACACACTTCCTGTATGACAGTAAGAAAACATCTGATGAACAATGTTGGGAACCACATTTCCGAATAGGGTATGCTGATGACTCAGGCATCTCTTGTAAAACCAATATATTTCTGCTTATATGTGGTTTCTTCACACTAACAGAAAACAATTGTAACAAACTTTGAGGTCTCTAAGAAAATTCTCTTATTTGTGGAAACTGGGATTTTCCTCTTTCAAGGGAAGACATGGAGTTAGTGCTATGGTAGCCTCTCTACCTTTGATCCATGCATTAGCACACTGCACCTTCACCATTCTCCTTCCTGTATGCAAATACAAAGTTTGTCACCCAAATAGCTAAACATTAGTTTCCCTAAGCATACTCACTTTGGAATCAAATAAAGCTTTTTTACAACATGCTCTCAAGATGTGCCTTTCCCTCATTCCCTAAATGCATGTAGTTAGGGATAAACCAGGTAACAAGCAATTTCAGATAAAAAACAACCAGATTATTCAACAGAAAAAAAAATCCCTGCCATGAGAAAACCTTGATATTTTACTCAGTTTCTCTAGACACTTGAAAAAATGACCATTACCCACAGATGCTGGGATTATTGCTAGCTTTATCTTTTACTTGCTCAGATTTATGGTAGCTTTATTTTTTACTGCAGCATGGATTACCTGGAATATACCACAATCAATCTGCAACCTCTTTTTGGGCTTATTCTTGATTTGAAGCCCAAGTAATCGTGAATTACTGATCCACAAGAAGTAGTTTAGCTGAAAACTAAGGATTCTTCTAGCTTAGCTGAAAACTAACATTTCTTCTTCAGGATTATTGACAGAAATGACAAAAAGGGAGCACTGATCAGGGTCCACAAGGCACTAAGTAAAAGAGTATCTGATGTGATAATTACGATATATTAAGTAAACTACTGACAAGAGGTTTTGTAAAAGATAAACTTGCTCTCGAAAGTTGTCAGATAAACAGCAGCAGCATCAGTTTTCAAACACAGCAGGCACACGTAGCAGCAAATCTGCTACATTAACCTGCGAGCACAGCTCAACTGAAAACACTGACAGAGGAACAAAATCAGTCCGTTCAGCCCGTGCCTTCCTGCTGAAACAGCCAAAATCCCTAACTACTTCCAACTACGAGAGCAGTCCTCGGCCAGACACGCCCTCCCTCCAAAAAGGCTTCTTAAATGCGAGTTGTACCACTTTAACCAATTGTACCTTAATCAGCACATTCCCACTGTCCACTCTTACAGCTGCAGCCATTTAACTTCCACACCGACTATACCAAAGCACATATACCTTTATCCTCTCACGAAGGCAGCACATGCCGTTAAAAAAAAAATAATAAAAATCAGGGAAGAGGCAACAGACATACCAATAACCAGAAGAGTTGCGCTAACCTACAAGTTACCTTGAAAACGTATTATTTTAAACGTGTTGCAATTTAATTTGAGACATTTCTCTTGACAGTTCAGTTCAAGCGAGGGAAAGCCTTAGAACGTATCCCTTTTTCCTTCTTTTGACAGAGAAACATTCTCCGTCGAGTCCTGGCGCACAGTAAAATATTGGTAAGCGCCGTCATTCCCGTAACCGCGTTCCATGATGCACGTTAACACGAGTCCCTAAACCCGGCACTTTTTCACTCCAGCAGGAGCGCGTCACTCGCTGGAAATAGCGTTCACCTTTGGCAGCGCGGATGCCGGCGCTGCAGGGTCACGCCGGGCATGTGCAGCATCTCCCCGCGGGCCCACGAGGGGCTCGGTCGGGACCCCGCGCTTCTCCCGCCCAACCCCGGTCCCTCCGCTCTGCCCGGCAGCCTGCGAGCGCAACAGGCCCGCCCGGGGCCCCGGGGAGCGTGCCGGGGCTCCCCCGAGGGCAGCGCCAAGCCCGGGGCCGGAATGACCCGCGGCCGGGCCAGCGGAGGGCCCCGCTGCGGCTCCGCGGCCGCCGGAGCGGCGGGGC
>NW_026623327.1:956720-986832 GCF_030028575.1 Malurus melanocephalus | reverse complement strand
CCCCGCCCTGTCACACCGCCCGCCTCCATCTTGGGAGCTCCGGGCGGGAGCGGCCCGGCCCCGCCGAGCCCCCGCGGCCGCCCCGCTCCTCCCCCGGGAAGGGCTCCGCGTCCTTCGCCGGCTGCAGGGGCGGCCCCGCCGCGTCCCCGGTCAGGGCGAACTTTGCCCCGCTGCGGGGAAACCGAGAGCAGCTCGGACCGGTGCCACTTTCCAGGAGATCGCCAGGGAATTTCTGAGCGCTTCCAACGCTGTCGCTGGTTGTAGCGACAACAAACTGTAGAACCTAATGAATTACAGAAACACAAGATAGTTCGGGCTTGAAGGGACCTCTGGAGATCACACTATACAGCCCCTTGGCAAAACAGGGTCACCTGGAGCAGGTGACACAGGAACGTGTCCAAGTGGGTTTGGAATGTCTCCAGAGAGGGAGACTCCACGCCCTCCCTGGGCAGCTGTTAGAGTGCTCTGCCATCCTCAACGGAAAAAAGTTCTTCCTCGTGTTGAGTTGGCACTTCTTCTGTTTCAGTTTATGGCCATTGTTCCTTGCCCTGTCACTGGACCCCACTGAAAAAAATTTGGCACCATCCTCTTGGCACCCACCTTTGGGATATTTGTATGCATTAATGATATTCTTCTCAATCTTGTCTTCTCCAGACTGATCAGGCCCAGCTCTCATAATAGAGATGCTCTAGACCCTTATAGCATTTGTGGCCATTGCTGGACCCTCTTTAGGAGTTCCTTGAGGACCCCAGAACTGGACACAGTAACGATGCAATTTAAGGTTGCCAGTCTTCCCCTTCACTGAGATTTGGCTGGGTTTTTCAAATTGAACGGGAATACCATTAAAGTGTGGGCAGGGTGGCAGATCTTGGCAGCCCACGGTGAATTTTGGCACCACAAATGAACAGTATTGGGGAAGAGATTGTCCCTGTGTCACACTGCTCTGGAGCGTCAAGGAAAGGGAGAGAAACCACTCAGCTTTGGGCATCAGCACGAGCAGAGGAAAGACAGCTTTGGAAAGCACCCGGGATATTGCACTGGTCAAAAGGCATTTGAACAGAAGCAGATGAAGGGCAGCACAGGAGCCCACCCCATGTTTTGAATGCCCTCCAAGTGCATGCTCCCTGTGGCCCAGTTACATTTCCAAGGCTGGCGAAGCTTGGTGTGTAGGAAAAGCTGAGGAGAGCAGCCTGTTTCAGAAAGCTCCAAGTACCTAAAAAAGATGAGCTGGGAGCCTAATGCAACAAAATGAATTGTGGCTACAGCTTGTTTGTCGTTCAGAGCCTTCATGACTCTGTAATTCAATGCCCACCTCTCCCCCCAGTAGAGTATGGATTTTTTTAAAACTGCCGTTATCAGGTAATAACATCGCTGGAAGATCCTGGACTTTTAAATGAAACACAAGCCCAGCTCATGACAACCTGCAACCACTGCCTTATTTCACTGCAGCTTTTGTGCAGATGTTGCAATGTGATCAATATTTGCACTTCTCAGGTTTGTTGCTCATAGATTATATCAGTTTTAATGTTTTTGCCTTTTATGCTGCAATATGTGTGGTGAATTTTAAAACCGATGTTCTCAAATAATTTATTGTGCAAAAGACAAGAAAGTATGCAGATAATATAATGAGATGAGAAATGGCTTGCAAATTACTTTTCTGGAGTTAGGACATGAAATTCTCTCTGCTCAGACTGATGGCTCCATGTAAGATAGTAGTTTGGGGCTTTTCTTCAAGTTTTCTGGAGCAGTTGTGCAGGAGTGCTAGTCTAATTCCTCTGTCCTCTTCCAATATATATATAATCACGCTTTTTCTTAGACATTTTTATAGCTTCTTCACCGTATTTCTGACATGCGTTAGGTTTCAGATAATTTTCATCAAAGCTATTCATTATTCAGATTATTTGAAAATAATATAAACAAATTAGCATTTAAATGAAATGCATTTTCCTTGTAGTATTTTTTCAAGTGTTTCACTGTTTCATTTAATAGCATTCCTGTGACAAAAAATAAAATATGTCCAAAAAGAAAGTGTTGGAAAGAAATCGTACGTTTTGACCAATTAATTTTTAATGTATATACATATATATAATTTTTGCAGAAGTTAGTCAGGTTTGCCCTTAGTTGTTCCTCACCTTTTAACAATATTACAGGGTTTGGCTGTTACCAAACATGGTTTGGTTCTCAAACAGCTGCTGACATGTGTCACAACCTCTGCCTCCAGTGCTTGGTCCCCTGAGCAAAGTTCCCCCTGTCTGCATGTCCTTCTCATCAGCAGTGCTGGAAAAGTGACAGACCTGAAATACAAGTGCGCGCTCCCCTTCCCCCTAAACTGGTTGTACTCTTCTGCTAGATCAGTTCCCCAAAATGGTTCACTGACTGGCTGCAGGAACAGCTGTGCTGGCGCAGGAGAGAGGGTGACACAGGCTCAGCAATGGTAGCCTTCAAGTTTCATTTCACCTTTTTCTCAAATCAGTAAGTGATCATGCCTTCCTGATATGCACACTCTCAGTTGGAGGGAAAGCCTGTGCCTGCTCACGGGAATCCTTTTTTGCCTATTTTTGAAAAGAGCAGCCAAAACATCAGCCAACCACAAAACACTTTAGCGCATGTTTTATTGTATACAAAGATCATGTACAACAAGAAATAGCTCATTATTTCCCTCCATTTTCAATAGACTTGGGTTTGTCTTTAATTAAGTGCAACATTTATTTGGGGCTTTAATTAGACTATGGCTGCATAAGTTACAGCTGCGGAAGTACAAGTCAGAAGTTCTCGGTTTTCTTTTCCCAGATGCGTAACCTGCTATATTGGGGATGAGAAAGCACCGCTTTAAAAAGCACTATGAATGCTACAAACACAGGTTTTGTAGTTAACCCTGGACAAGAGCTGCCCTAGATTCACATTTATAAACGCCATTTCAGAGCACTTTCACTTAAGCCTTTTGGCTCTGCAGTAAATAGTTCAGCCAACTGACAAAACCACAGCAGTTCAAGCAGCTTTTGTAGCATGACACTTTTGAAATCATCATTTGGCAATTACTCTCTGTGTCGCTGGTAACCATTCAAACACTGTTTTGGCACCTGCAAAATCTCCTGTTGGTTATTACCCAAGGGAACCAAAACAAAAACTAACCAAAGGTGTAACTCATCTGAAAGCCTTTTGAAACTCTAAAAGTAAAACTAAAATGATATGAATGTAGGTTTTGTTGCTGTACAAAACACAACTTCATATTCCATTGTTTATGGATCTTAAATTGAAGGTCTCTGACCTCTGAATTGCTTTCTGACAGCAGATGTCTATTCACATGCCTTCTGAAAGTCAGGTACTAGATTCAAAATAAAAATTCTCAGATTTAGACACCTGAGTTCATGTAACTGCAGCTGAATTCCACAGAAGTTATGGATTTTACAAGAACTGGTTGAAGTGCCCTTTTACCCTAGCCATTTTCACATTTTATTTACTTTCTTGACCACCCTTGCACGTTTATCATTTTATTTCACACCGTTTTCCAGAGAGTCTGTAACTTTTTTGTATGTGGCTGAAAGTAATTTAGAGCTCAGAAATGGCTACTAGTCCTTCCAATAGGCATTACCCAGGGCAGAACATTACAGAACTGTTCCCAAAATACTTCTTTCTGTCATTGAAACATCTGCATGTTTCACAACAAATCATTATTTCTACTGAATTCCTTTTAAGCAAAATAATAATTAACATTTCCCCAGGTTTAGACTTTACCTAATGATTACTTCTAATATTTATTTTCAAACTGTTTCAGCTCAAACATTTATAACTTCTAGCACCGTGTGTAACACTCATATTCAAAGTCTAAACTATTTATTTTGTATGGCAAAGTAATTAAGCCAGTTCTACTTTTTTTCCTGTTCTTACTTTGCATGTATTTTTTCAAGTGGCAAACTTCCTGTCTTCCATTCAACTTCTCAGTCATTTCTTGATTTTTGTTGAGGCCAATGCTTGTTGACTGTGATGACAGCCTATCACAACTCTCAGACAAGATTCCCATACATGCAGTCATGTAAATGCATGCTGCACTCTTCTTAAATAAATAATGACAGACAATTGCTTTCTTAGGCAATGACCTTGCATTTGATAGTCTATGTGGATAAACAGGGTTGTTCTCCATCAGGATCCTGTAATCCACACATAAAACTGGGAATCAAAGCTGACGAGACTAGTACAAAATTCCCATGTTTTTCTTCTGTCATTTTTTATGCCTTTCTTTCTAGTCAACCACCATCTGCTACTCAAAGATAAAGAAACGAAAGGCCCCAGACAACTGTAGTGCATAATTTCACACAGGTTTCAGGTACTGAGTTCTTAGGGTGACATTAAAATACATCAGCTAGTTAACCAAGTTCCCTGTTCTAGGTACGGAATGGCCTTGGATGCTTCAAGATGGGATTGCCAACATCCAGCAACCTAGAAGCTGCTGAACTGCTGAGGGAGGCACGTGCCTAATATCCTACCCTTGCTACAGACAGGAAAAATACTTTTGAATGGGTGGGAAGATGCTTTAAATAAGGATTCATGTTTCATAACCAAAGCTTAATGATCCTTCCTCAGGTCCAACCACCCCACATCCTTATCAGAGCCTGGTCTGCAGCCTCCTTGTCTGGCCACTCCTCTGGAATGAGGAGAATGTGGAAACCAAACCAGTGTAGGAGGGAGCAACGCTCAAATCTCCCATCTACTGGGACTCTAAATACGAGGAGCTTAAATAAGGAACAGGCATCATTAGTGCCTCCCTCAGTGGCTGTATTTTGAAATGAAGAACTCAAGGCTCTGCATGCCGTGTTGATTCACCCCGTCAGCATGCTCGGAGCTCAGCTATCAAGTGCTCTCTGGGAAGATGAACTGGGGAATACCACCGCTTCCCTTTTAGGGAATGTTCCTAGGTATTCAGCTCTGGCAGGCTTGGAGCACACACATGGAAAGAGCTTCTTCAGCACTTAGGAAGCTTTACTGATGACAATTCGTTTGTCTAAAAATTTAGATGAGAGTTTGCCCTTTTTTTGTGGGCTTTTTTTTCCTTATAAATCTAAATTCTCAGTTGACCCAGATGTAGACAGGCAGTTTTCAATAGAACATGGTGGGCATTAGCACAAATTTCATTGTATTCATCTCGTAGAAAAGTTAAGGAAAGATCATGCAGCCCCTCAAAAATGACTATGATTTCCATAGCAGCATTTAATTACAGCTTTTTTTTTTTCCCAAGTAAGGATTTTAATAGGATCTTGTAGGACTTTTATAGCCTGAAGTTTTCATGCCCTAAGCCTATTTAAATATGTTTTTTTTTAACTTAATAGCTCTCAGTCTAGATCACATGAAATACTGAGTAGAAGGAGTAGAAATTTCCTCAAAAGGAACTCCATGCTTACATTTTTACATTCCCTGAGTGGTTTTTTTTCTCTTTTATATCTAGTTATGGGACAACATGTCCTTCATTTTCTTGATTAAGTGTCAGTTTGGCTTGCATCTTTTTACTGACTGTAGGTACTATATGTAAAAAATCAAGTAGATACAAAATATTTCTGACATGTGCATGGTCACCATCTTGTATTCTTTACCTGCATGTAGAAATGAAATGATTTCTAAAATATATTTTTAGCAGAAAAGAATGTATTCTCCATGTTAGTTCAATGACCCATGGTGTCTGATCACATTTACTGATGCAACAATTGCAGTTTTGTAAGTTAGAAGGCATGAGAGAAAACAAAAGTGTTTGTTTTGTTTTCTTGTCATGGTTTTAACCAGCAAGCCAACTTCACCTAAATGATACAGAATGCTGACACTTGGCAGACCATTTCACCTGACATTTGACTCGTTTTATCTGAGCATAGTGTTCGTTTTGGTGATCGAAAAGTTATCACTCGTTATTAATTCTGGAGAGATTACCTACCAGAAAGAAAGAAAAAGGAAGTTTTTAATCAATACATAATAGCACTTTAGGATTCTTTTATTGCTATTAACCCACTTAGACATGCATTGAGGGTGGTTGTGGCTGTTGTCAGTGGTTGCTCTAGACACAGCTATAGGACAACCTTCAAATAAATATGCAACTTTACTCTTTGTGTATTCACATGAGGGACAATACTGGGCACCAAGAGTACACTTGGCACCGCAAAATCTGTCACTTTATATATTCTAATGAGATTTCCAGTCCCCCTTGTGTTGAGGAGACAAACTGAAAGCAAAGTAATTGACTATGTTCAACATTTAAAGCTGATCTTGTCAACAGATTTCACTGTGACTCTTCCTCATCACGTTTGGTATATAAAAATGAAACCCACCTAATAGTAAAGTCAGCTTAGTGACCTTTACTACTACACTATCAGCACAGCATATGCAAAGCCTTTAAATGTAAAAACACGGACAGCTGGGGTGAAACATAAGATTGAAAGGATGACACATTAGCTAAACAGGAGCCTGAGGAGATGAGACAGGGTCATAAATTGCATTAGTCATACTGGTTGAGAAATGATCTCTGGTGACACTTGTTTCTCAGGGGGGACTTTTACTGATGATCTTCGGTATTCATTGGTAAAACTTTATTTGGCTTCTTATACTATTGTACATTTGGTACATGTTTCCAAAGAAAATCATTCTCAAGGTAAGCTTTGCTGGCAGGGAACTTAACATGCAGGAGGGGAGGAGTGCTGCACTAGCTAGGACTCCGTGCTGAACAGCTAAGGCAAGGGTTAACTTTGGAGAGGGAGAATCTGTGGCTTAAAATGGAGACAGGAACTGAGGTGGTGGCATTAGGCAGTGCTTTTGGGGAACTTGGGAGCAGCAGCCTCCTCAGAAACACTGTGAACGGACTGACAGTGGGAGCCGCTCAGAACAGCAGTTCATGCATGTTTCATTGAGGCACTCTACACATGGGCACACTTTGCAATTTAAAACAAGCTCAACATAGTATTCCAGAGAGTCAATGAAACAAGAAAAATTCCAAAGGCAAAAATCTAAGGGAAGTGCTCGTTATGAAAATGGACAAAAATTCTGACAATAAAACAGTTAATCACATTGAAAGGATAGGGACTGATTATCTGAGTGGGAAGGCAGAGACAGAGGTTTATTATCCGTAGCTGGTCAGCATTACAGGGAGGTGAAGACTCATACACTTGGTTGAGTTGTCCATGTAGAAATGTGGGCAAAGCTGTTCACTGTGAAGGCTCACTCTACTTTTCTTAACCAAGGCTGGGAAACGACAAGGGTAAACAGAGCTCAGGGATGGCAAAGCTTTAACAGGACATAATCACAAAGAGGGACTGTGGGGAAAACCCCACACAGGCGGTTCTCTGCACCAGGTAAGGCAGACAGCTGGTGTGGAAGTTGTGCAGAACACAGCCTGGGAAGTGGCCAGGACAGTGTCCCACCACGGTGGGAGCCTTTGCAAACATACCTTCATGGCCTGTCAAAAAGTCACAATGCTGCACTGGAAATACAAGTTTCACACACATGATGACAGAGCAAGAAAAACAGGACGAGAGACATGGGACTTCTCATCCCACCAACTGTGCATCTGTAGTAAGGGGAGAAGTTCAGGTAAACACATATCTTCTGGGAGCTTCTTGTTATTGTTTGTTTTCTTTCAGCTACATGATAAAAAAGAATTCAAATCGTTATTTATTCTAGGGGACTCTGGTCACCACAGAGGAGACACATGTAACAGACAAATCAAACATCTTTGTGTAAAGTTCTGTGATTCACACAATGACATGAGTTTGAATTTTCACTAGGTGAATTCAGCAGAAGGAAAACTTTGGCTCTGGAATCTTTCCTTAAAATCAGGTTTTATAGACTGTAGAATGAATTTTGACTCAAGTGGTCATAGATTTGAGGACTCATGTAAAAGGTCCTACTTGAAGGCATCTATTTCCTCAGAATCAATGTTGTTTCTTCTGATCTATTAAATTCTGATCCATTCTTCAAGCCTGCTATACTTTTAAAAATTATCTGAACTTACATTCATGAATGCTATGTCTTTATTGACAGTCACATCCCTAACATTTTCACAGATGACCAGGAGAACTTATAAAGGCCAACTGAGACTCTTACTTTTCAAAACCACTACTCCCCCTTCTGTGTAGTGGACCCCAGCTTGTCACTCAGACTGTAGGGTAGCATTCTGCCTCTGTCAGGAATTAATACTCATTTCCTTCTCGGCTGCTTACAATTGCAAATCTTTCAAAACTGAAGTCTTCCGCTTTCTAGCCCTTCCAGACAGACATCCTTATGACAAAGCAGGAAAAGACAAACTAGGGAAGTAGGTGGCATAAACCCATCTATTATTACTACTTAGGAAGTTGCAACACCTTCTGGTTCTGACACAGCCTTCACTGCACCTGCACCAACACATCTGAAACCCCTTCCATGGACTTTTCTGGAACCTTTCAAAACACAAGCAGTACAAAGCCAGCTCATTGCACCAATTAAATAATGGACATCTGAGCTTGCAAATTACATAAACTTGTATCCTCTTCTTCTTCTTCAAGGCAGTTTCATTCTGAAATTACAGCGATGCAACTCCATTATCACTGAGGCTGTGTGAAGAAAATGCATCATGGTACAAGAGCAGGCAGTACCTATGAACTGCCACAGCTGGAACAGTCCTGCTTTCTCTGGGTCTGCAGCAAAGCACCACAGCCCAATGCTGCAAGACCAGTTCTACTTGCCAGGAAACAAAGAAAAGAGGGTAATTTGGAGAAAACCATAGCTACCAGGGTTGTTGCTAGTACAAAAGTTACAGCTTGTGTCTGAGTTTAAGGTAAGAAATTAACAGACTTTAGCTATAGACCTGCTTTTGGTAACATCTGAACCATCTAACATTGTATGTATTACCTTGCCAAACGGAAAGATGCTGCAGAACTACTGCCACGTTGCCATGCATGGAGGTACCTCTATTTTCTCCCATAATGTCACTTTACTGTTTCAACTTGGAAGAGTAGAAACTCCTAGTAGTGAAAAACAAAAAAAAAACCCAAACCCCACATGAAAGAATTCATTTTACTAGGATAGATTAACTTGTAATTGAAGACACAACCTATTGCATGGCAAGAGTTTGTTTGAAGACTGACTTTTTTGAACGTGTGCATATGTTATGCTGCCATTTAGGTGGCGCCGCTTTTTGCATAAAATTTGCTTTGCATAATTACAGGCAGTTTTGCAAAACATGTATTTGTAATCTTTGGTGCTCGCTTACCACATATTTTTTCATTTGGTTGAGAATGTTTGTAATAGACGTGTGTTGTCTGTTATAGGGGGCTAAGAATTGACTTCTGAAATACCATGGAAAAAAGTTTGGAAGTCTTTGCAAATTCACAAATTATTTCCTTCTTCTGTTTCTAGGCCCTTCACAATTTGCTGCCACTGGTTTGCCAGGGAAAACTATCCCACAGAAAAGCAGCTGCTGGGGCTGAGCGTACATGACTCACATGCAGAGTCCAGCAATTTTCTTTAAAGTGCTGACAAAAGCTGCTTTGGGCCAAGACAGAAGACTTTGTGCTGAGACGTGGAGGTGCTCCACCCCTTCAGGCCAGCTGTGGCAGGGACAGGACAGACGAAACAGCTGGAGGGGGTCTGCCTCTAACAACCTCAGCACAATTTGCAAGGCTGTCCCTGTCCTCGTCCCTGGGCTGAAAGAGTGGCTAAACTGCTTTGTTCAAGGAATAAACACAAGTGTTATGAATTACAGGGTGCTTGTGTGGCAGCTGAAGTAAACTGGGGACTTCTCCCATTTCCAAACAGAGTAATTCAGTGGGAAAATTCCACTTCATTGAGTTCAGAGCATTCAGTTTATAACAACTCCAGGTTTGGTGGCGTTCTGTTGAATCCAAGGTAGCAGTGATACCTTTCCTTGGAATCTGAGGACAACTGAGAGCAAAAAACAGCCCTTGTGTTTGGCATTTCTGAGTCAGAGCCACCAGCTGTAGCCTGGATGATGGGAACCTTCTGCAAATGGCTCATGGCACAAAACATGGGATATGCCAGCTCTGTGGGCTTCAAGGGGAGCCAGGGTAAGTTTGCTGGCTCATATGGGACACAAGGAAGGGAGGTAAGCACAAAGACCATCAAACGTGGGATATATAGGGCATTAATAGGGCAAGAGCCATAATACAGAAGGAAAATTATAATCTAAAATACTGCAAGTCATTCTTAGGATTCAGCAAGACTTTCACATTCAGATTCTTATTTCATAGGCATTTCTCTCTCTCCCATTTCTTTAGAAGCTGAAAATGTCTATTTTTGTTCATGTTTTGTTCTCCATTTCCCCCTTCCATGTACATTTTTTCTTCCTGTTTTCTGAGTATTTGCAAAACACAATTTCAAAACCACTCTTTTTTCCTAAGTACAAGCTTGTAAAATACAGGAACAAATTGTTGCTCATTCTCACTGATGTAAAGATAGATCTAAAATTGAACAAAAAATGTTGAATGGCTGAGTTTTTTTCGTGTACAGACAAATCTCATTATAAAACGATAAAGAAGAATTATCCTGCTGTCCTTCCGAGATACATAGTTTAATTAATACTGGATATATTTAGTTTCCAGAGTGCCTCACCCACACACAAAAGCCAAGGTAAAACAGGAATATTCAGTTGCTGCATAATGGGAGGATATTTATAAAAACAAAGCTGCATTAAGCAAAGCATTGTTCATTTAGATGGATGGGTTGAGAGATGTAATTAATTTTAACTTTAATGTGAACTTGTACACATTACATGTATGACTAAGAACCCATACAAATAGTTAAATTAGATTTTTAACTTGACTATGCAGAGTTTGCAACCTGATTGTTTTGGTAGACATCCCAGGCCTGGTTTTACTAGTCTGTTAGCTGTACAACTCCTTGGCTTACAACAGATCTGCAGGGTGTACAAGGGAGGTGTTATCTGCATTCCTTCATGTGACTAAGTTACTCTGCCATGAACCTGCTGTATACAAATGAAGATGAAGGACAAGATTCTTGATTCCACCCACAAGAAGGAGTAACTCAATTGAGCAGAGAAATAATTCAGACATAGCTTGAAGGGCATTTTGAACTAGCACAGACATGTTCATTTGGTGACAAATACTCCTCTAAGGTCTACACACTCCTACATGGTCTCCTACATAGGAGAATTCTAGATAATTAATTTGTCAGACTATATTTCTTCTTCAGCTTACAGAGTGATGGAAAATGCATGGATGTGACAAAAGAAAAATCTGTTTCGACAGGAAATAGGTCAAAATCCCCAGAGGAAAAAGAAAATTTGGCCAATAGATGGTTATTACATTTGGTGGGTGTTCTAGTCAAAGCATGGTGCAATGCTGATTGCACAGCAAGTAGCTGCACAGTACAACTAGTCCTTTTTATTGCATTTTAAATTTCCATATAGCAAGAGAAGCTAATGAATGGGCTCTGCTTCCTTCACACGCAAAGCTTCTGCCTCCGCCAACACTTCTTCCCTTCACGAAGGTGGTCTTTATAATGACTGTTTCCCAGCTTTCTGCTGCCAACCCTGACCAGCTCCCAGTTAGACCTATCTTGTGGCACTCCATGGTGACATGTGAGATGTGGTAACAGCTTATCTGACACGTTCTTTAGGCTTTAAAGGTAATACCCAAATTAAAATATACAGGAGTTTAACCCAGCACCTAAGCACTGCACAGCCACTCGCTCACTCCCCCTCAGTGGGATGGGGGAGAGAATCAGAAGGGTAGAAGTGAGAACACTTGTGGGTTGAGATGAAGACAGTTTAATGGGGAAAGCAAAAGCCACATGTACAAGCAAAGACAAACAAGGAATTCATTCACCTCTGCCCATGGGCAAATGCTCAGCCATCCCCAGAATACCAGGCTCCATCACACATAACTTGGGAAGACAAGCACCATCACTCCAAACATTCCCCTTCCTCCTACACAACAGCAACCTACACTTCAGGTAATTGAGAGTCTTATGTTTTGCAAAAGCACCATTAGTCTGAGACCATTGATATTTACAGCATGGGAAAAGCTCTTCACCCAGTTTTCAGAGAAGGGCACAACTAAGCTTCAGTACTGAGCCACCATTCTGAGGAAGGTGTGGAACAGGGCTTCCATGTCATGTTCAAGCCGTCCCCACTAAAACAAGCATGTGTCTCAGGAGATCTTAATCCACTTGCATTTGTGAGTTGACATTAAAGAATTTTCTCTCTCTTTAAAACCATCAATCAAAAGTATTTACAGAATCATGACTCATAATTCTATGAATCAAAAGTATTTGCAGATTCAGGGAATTGTCACTAAACAGACCTGGCTGGGAACTGGATTTCATGTTTCAGAGAAATTTTTCTCCCAATTTCAATTTTTTCCCATTTAAACCAAATATATTTTGTTATTCTGTTGCTGCAATATATTTCCTAGAGTTTATATTTCTTTTGTTCTTTTAAATAACACAATTCACATTAAAAAAAAAAAGTATTAAAATTGTCAAAACATTATTTTCTGGAGTTTTTAATGCTTTATCAGTTTCCCTTTGAACAGACTTACATCAACTTAGCACATTTTTCAAAGCATTTCAATTTTGACAGAAATAATGCTGCATTAAGAAAAAGAATCTCTGAAAAAGATACACTAAATATCCCATCTGCTGTACTCATCATACACCTCTCTATTTCTTTCCCTAAATTTACAGTTCCTAGATAGACTCATGAGCACTCAGGCATAAAAATGATAGGATTGATTCTGGAAAGCTTTAGTTCAAGACTTTTTTTATGGCTTTATCAGTTATTTCTTTAAAGAGATTCTGGGTAATATTGCTCTAGTAGCTATTTATATCTGAGTGAAAAATGCCAGGGAAAAAGTAAGCCCAGCTGTGCTCGAGAAAATGTTAAAATGCACAGCAGCTTAGAGAGCCACTGCAGAGCAGTGATCCACTGAAAGGAATCACTAAATAAGAAGCTTCTTCCCCTCCCTGCAAGTCTTTGCCTTATGAGAGGAGGTTTTTAAAGCCCTCATTACAAGACAGAAATAATGGAGGTCTTTTTCATTTGCTAAGCCACATGTACCATTAGAGTTACTCTTGGACACAGGCACACCTCTGCTTAGCTCTCTTAACTTCAAACCTCTTTTCATCTCAGCCTGTACTTAAGCACATTAGGTTCTATCTCTGAGAGAAGGGTGGCAGTGAAGCTCCTGATGCAGCTTAATCAATAAACTAAATTCATGAGATTACTTGAAACAAGGAGCACTAAAACCATCACCAATTTACACATATTCACTGTTCCTCTGAAGGACTTATTGTTTGACTCGTGATTTGTATTTTAGCTTGAGGAGTGGCAGATCATATTTTGACTTGGTCCAGGGATTAGACATTCAGAACATACTAGAAATCTCTCAACTCACCCAACTCAATTAAAAAAGATGCATGTACAGCATTTAGGTAGTGTTTTGACAGACTTTATTTTCTGCTTAAGTGATTCAGTTTCCCCTGGATACATGTGGCCCTCTCTTTGTTATGCAGAACTGGAATTGCACAGAGAGAGGATGAGCTTATTGGCTAAGTTGCAATACATTTATTAAACCAGTAATTTCAGATATCCTTCAATAAATGAAATGTTCTTTAAGTAAAATCAGATTCTCAGCTACTTAAAATGCTAGGCTACCAAGCTAAATGAGAAGAAAAAAAAAACATCTATTAATACAAATAAACACTGGTGACAGCACAAGCAACAGCACAGCCATTATAGTAATGTAACTGACTGTATCCACCAAAGTTTCAGATTCAAGGAAGTTTTATATGTCTCAATTGCTCTAGAAGAGCTGAGCAATTTTTTTCGGATGAGAATGATCAATACTAAAGAATCCGGCAATGAATTTTAAGATCCAGATACATAAAGCATTCTGATTGAGTAAAAGTTTAATAAAAAGTAAGAGGATGGAGTAGTGCAGTGCAAAAAAACATCAAATCGCAGGACTTGCATCACAAATATGCAGGAGGTCAGTGTCCATCTAAAGAATTGTCTAAATCAGTGCATCTTGGAGTCTCTTGGTGACTCCCCTGAAGTCCAGTTTTGGGTAGATCCAAAACTGTGACATTTTGAATATCTGAATCCCAGATATGGGTGAATGTGCACCCACGGCTTCCAACAGCTGAGCAGCTCCATTCTCACAGATCCAAGTGGCCAGGCCCCTCACAGGCAGCCTGGGACAGCTGAGGGGACAGCACATGGCAGGACAGAGGGGCTGCAGTGCTGGGGCATGTTCCTGAGATCACTCTTCATGTGCAAAGGCACAGTAAGTGCTTTCTGAATGCAGAGGTTATCACCCACAGCTGACAACGACAACTGGAACAGAGCTTTAGTCAGAAATCAGCGTCATGTAATTTGTCCAATAAGCATGAGCAACAAGAGCTTGCCCCAAAGTGCCAGATGTATCATCTACAGTATTTCTGAAAGACAAAAGATAGGTGTAACAGAGAAACTGTGAGAGAAGAGAAAGGATGGACTGATACTCCAAAGAAGAGGTGGCTGAACAGTGGCCCACAATTCAGGTACTGGGCTCACAAGGTGTTCCAACTCACCATCTTTTCTGCAGCAGTTCTGGAGGAGACAGGGCACAACAGCAGGTGGAAACTGGCACCTCCCTCTGCATCTGTGCATGGCAACCTGTCAGGAGAGCCTCCAGCCAGCCTCCAGCACTGAAAAACTGAGACCACCAAGGCACATTTACCCCTCGCCTACTGCAGAGGGTGTCCGAGACAGTTTTCTCTTCCTTTCCCTTCCCTTCCACAAGCCTCCCCTGAAGGGTGGCACTGAATATCTGAGATAGAATTCTGATCAGGAATTCCCTGTGAGATCCACTTCCTCTCTGTGGACTGCAGAGGGAGTCCTTGGAAATTAAAATCTTAATTTTGTTGACCAAAATTAGTCACCTACAGCTAGGGAAAGTGAAGTCCTTATCCTTTCCTCAACGAATTTCCCTTGGGAAATTTTATAAGGTTTTAAAAAAGGGTTTCTAAGAAATCAGTATTTGATATTCAGCCAAATACATTTACATAATTTCCAAAAACATTGAGACTCAATACTTTCTATTAATAGGAATGAAAGGCAGAAGCAAGCCCAAATCCCCAAGTTAAGCTACAACTTCTGGTCACTTCTGGAGTTTTGTGGTGACATTGTAACTCTTCAGTGAAAATTATCTCTGATGTTATTAAAAGGGTTAAAAAAATTAAGCTATTCTGTAATATTTGGTTTGTAGATGCTCCATTGTACGTAGATGCAAGAAAAGGGTATGATCTCTGTTTAGGAGAGGTTACAAGTCAAATGAAGTTTATTTAAAAAAACTAAATTATTATATAAGCCAGTTTTTAAATACTATCATGGCTGTAGTGTATTACTCTCCACAGAAGACAGAGGCCATAGCGAGGCAGTTGTTAAAAGCAGCTTTATTTATTGTTAACCAATGAACTTAGCACAGGGAGGGATTCCTGTCACAAGGCAGGATATAAGGAAGGAAAAATAACAGTGTATTTCTGTTGTTGTCTTTATTCTGTAATATTCTGTATAATCCAAGCAGCGGATGATGCTATTTTCTTGGCAGCAGAACAAGGAGCTATTGTAATTAGAAGAGGCCAAGCCATTTTACCATGAAGCAGCTTTCTGAAATGCTACAGCAACATTCAAGGTTGGGACAGAAGACTGCACAGAAAGCCCAAACAAGGAAGAACGGAACTGGACATGCTGATACCTCCAGGTTTTTCACAGGAAAAGTCAGTCAAGGACCCTCAGTGGTCCCACACACTGTGTGCTCTGAAGTTGTGGTGATGTTACAACTCAGAGCAGGACAAGATGTGACATCAGCCATGTCTAATCCTACCCTCTGCATAAATCCTGTGAGTCAAGGGCAAGACTGGGCCTTCGCTGCCTCTACAGCAGCTTTTTAATGAACACAAAGGCAAAAAGCAGTCACCTTGCTGAAATATGGTGTATGGAGAAATCAGTGGGATTAATTTCCCAGCAGACATTGCAGATGCATCTCTGTTTTCTCATTATTGCCTTCGTCCCCTCCCTCTCCCAAAATGAAGGCATTTGTAAAATTATAAAAGGGGAGAGGGCAGAGAACATCAGTTGATGGTTTCCACGTAACTCTGGTGTTAAAATTGAGATAGACAATGTTTACTTTTGTAACTTTTGTGTTTAAAGATACAGCTTAGTATAGAACATACCAAATGCAGTGCTTTTGATGGCTTTTATAAATGCATTCCTTAGGGTTTTTTTTTGATTGTGGAGTTATTTCAAGGTTTTTAAGAAGATTGTATACGTCACTCCTGATTCAGAAATGGTATCTAGTCAGATAGATCCTGCTACAGAGTGACAAAAGAGAAACTCCTGCAGCTGCTCCAGTCATTTTGGTCTAGAACATTGAGCTCTTTATTAGTAAATGTGAGCGATTAGCTGTCTGTCTTTCAGCACTGAAACCAGGTGTCTAGACATGTCTGGAGTAAGTACCTGACTTCAGGATAAAAACTGATATTGCAGATTCTGGCTTCACATGTTACCGTCCGGTCAATTCTTCCCCAGATAGAATGGTGCTGTCAAGCTTAGAAAAGACCTTTAGGAGTTTTGAGTCTAACCATTAACCTAGCACTGCCAAGGCCACCACTGCACTATGTCCTCCATGCCATATCTACACATTTTCTAAATACCTCCAGGGATGGTGACTCCATCACGTCCCTGGGCAGCCTTTTCCAGTGCTTAACAACCCTTTCTGTGAAGAAATGTTTCCTCACGCCTGATCTAAACCTTCCCGGGTGCAATTTGAGGCCATTTCTTTTTTTTTTTTTTTTTCCTATTGCTTATTAATTGGGAGAAGAGTCTGCTTCCCACCTGGCTACACCCTCCTGCCAGGGAGTTGTAGAAAGCAATAACGTTTCCCCTGAGCCTCCTTTTCTCCAGGCAGAGGCCCGCCAGTTCCCTCAGCTGCTCCTCACCAGATTTGTGCTCCAGACCCTTCCCCAGCTCTGTTCCCTTCTCTGGACACTCCAGCCCCTCAATGTCCTTCTTGCAGTGAGGGGCCCAGAAATGGACACAGGATCTGAGGTGTGGCCTGACCAGTGCCCAGCACAGGGGGACAATCCCTGCTCTGGTCCGGCTGCCACACCATTGCTGATCCAGGCCAGGAGCCATTGGCCTTCTTGGGCACCTGGGCACAGCTGGCTCACGTTCAGCCACTGCTGACCAGCAACCCCACTCCCTTTTCAGCTGGGCAGCTTTCCAGCCACTCTGCCCCCTGTCTGTAGTTCAAGTATCTCTTCAAAGCAGTGAACAGACAGTAATTTATGGCCCATATACTCTGAGCTTTTCCAGCAACATAACACCATAGCCATTAAGAATTTATGGAAAAAAAATATCAAAATCCCTTGAACCCTGTGATTATACCAGTTACATGTTCTCTTTGAATAACCAGCATTATCATTAACAACCTAGAAATTCAAATTCCAAACTCTGAGTAGAAAAGGCCCACAACAACCAAGATTATTCTCCAACTTGTTAACATCATGTAGTTCCTGTGGGAGAATCTCCTCTCCCTCTGGTGGGCTCTGTCCCACCCTCATTTATACAGCACTGATCTTTTTAAAGCATTCTTTTTTTAAAAGAAATTTCTCCACTACTCTACCTATAGAAAAAACATTGCAGAGACTATGGCAAGCATTTCACATCTTCACAAGAATTACTAAAACTGTACTTAACTTATGTTACTTATTTAGAAATGAAGGAGAAAGAAAAATGAAATCAATAGGTATAATTAAGGCTTACACAACCCCTTATTTCCTCTTTGCTGAAACTAAAAGTAGTGATATCTACGAAAACTGAGATCTTGCCATCTCTCTTCTCAAACCCATACAACAATATTTTGTGTCTTTATAAATAACTGCAATTCTGTATCTGTAAATCTTTTTTCTGAATTCAGAGGAAGCTACAAATATATTACGGCATCCTTCTTACAAGAAGGCAAGAAAAAGAAGTCATTTAAAGTTCTAGTTTCATCCTTTGGAAGCCTTTTCTGCAAAAGTGGATGACTAAATTTCCTCACATACAAAGGACAGTAGAAATTTCTCACTAAAATCTCAATTCTTCGGTTAAAGTTTCCAATAAGCTGTTCTAGATATACACATAACATGCATACATATAGATTTTTTCCTCACTCGCACAGAGAAGAAAAGGTAAGTGACTTTTGAGAAATTTTAAAACAGCAGGAACAGGCTCTGAGGAAATATGATAGGTACCACATTACCTGAAGAGTACAACTCAGATTGGTCCATTCACTTCTCAGCCACGTGTGTGGCTTGCCCTTCCATATAAACTATTGCTAAAAATGTTAACTTTCCTTGAGACAAATGTTTAAATACATATCATCAGCCAAATCTACAGATTTCAGCTATTAAGGAATAATTTTGATTAAACTGTTATTTCCCTCCTCTTTATCGTAAGTTTTCAGGATGCCACTAATGTAAAGCAGAAACTAGAGAATTACGCAGCACAGATGGCACAGCAATAAAAATCCAGACATTCTTCGTGTGAATTTTTGTCTTTCGACCTGTCTTCGAAGCATTTGGAATTGAAACCACTACACACTGCAGCATGGTAAACACCCTTGATAGCAGTAACTGACCATTACTTGAGTATAACATTAAGGGTCATTTGACATAAGAGACATGTCTCAAAACAGGTTATCTACCTTGGCACCATACTTAACTCGTTCTGCTTCATCTCGTACAGTAAGAAATCCATCTGCTGTTTTTAGACATCTCCATGTTGAAGCTCGAGGTGGTGATCTCAAGGATAAAAATTTGAATCTCTCTTCCAGTCAACTGAAAGAAAGGCAGGTTTTAACTTCTGGGGACTGAACTTTTATACAGGACAGGTTTAGACTACAGAAATTAAATATCATGCTCCTAGAAGAAAAAGATGTCTTGCTCTACGGATGATCATGTACTACTATTATTTTGGAATAAAGGGGAAAGAACAAAAGAGGATTCAGAAATCATTTTAGGCCAGCAACTCACAGCAGTTATCACACAAAGAGAACTTAGCTAGGGCAGCACAGTAGAGATAGCCAAGTTAATTTGAAATTGGCTGATCAAGTGTAAGAAGTTTGTATTAAAGGCCATCCATGGCAGGAAGGAACAGAGTTTTAGCCAGTTTACCTGCTGAGAGCCAATTACTCCTATCAAACTCTTGTACTGCCACTTCGAATACTTCAATGGCTAAATTAAAGCTAGTTCAAGTATTGATAACTCCAGTTTATTATTTCTAAATAATTTCTTAACAGCAGCTTTTGAGATGGTAATGCATCTTCACAGCTACAACTACACATTCTTTCTGGCTTTAAAAAGGAAATGGGGATTAGTCCAGGCTTGAAAAGGTCCCTCAAATTAGGTGGTATCAGTTGCTCCAAATCAAGAAGCATTTGAAATACACCTCTAAGAATATCAGATTATTTAGTCTTTTAAGTTGCAAATTACATTTTTGAAGGGGTTGTTATGAAATATCTTGTATGATATTTGCATATATACAGTCTCCTTGTATATTGAAATTATTTCTGATTGATTCCTAGTGTTATAATAATTTCATTTATTGTCCAGCTATCAGATAAATCTTTTTTAAAAAAACAAACCTCTAAGAGAACTCAGAAACATTTTTTGCAAATCATGTAGGATCTAAAATTTTTTTCAGCTGTTCTGCCCAAATAAATCTGAACTTTCTCTGAAAGAGTAATTGTCACATAGTTGTGTTTCTATAATATGAAGCATAACATAATAACAAAGCATATGCTTTAGGAATCTGACAGTGAGAGAATTGAGGCAGTGCTATTGAAGAGAAATTATAAGCAATTACAATCTTCCAAAGCAGACATCATCAATAACTGGAAAAGAAAATGTTAAGAAACATGAAACTTCTAAGAATAATCTTAAGACTCCTTCTGTGTACATGTATGATTGCATCTTTTCTTGTGCAGCTAAAACTGCACACAGTCACTGCTGGTTCTCTGTTCGAATACAGGTCATTTATCACAGCTCGCAGAAGGTCAGTGAAATTTTTTGGAGCTGATCTTTGCAAGTGCTGCTCCTCTGAAATGTAAGATTTCTAAGGAGCAAGCCTGTGACATCTGATACAAATCTTGCTACACATGCAGTAGTGGTATAAACAAGGTAGAACTTTTTTTCCTAAAACACTGAACCCTAAAAAAGAATAAGAGCAGGAGGCACCCAGCTGAGTCAGGATGCCTGGAAATGATTTCAGAGCACTACAGATGAGGCATGATTACTTGCAGCTTCCAGCAGGACTCATGTGCTCCCTGAAATAAATGCTGGCCAGTCCCACAGCTCCTCTAGAAAGCCATCTTCCCCTACAAGGTGCTCGCTGTCAAATTAGTTGCCCCTTAAGGAATAAAATTATATGCCTCAAAATCTATATTTAAACCCTTGCTGCTACATAATCAGGCTATTAACACCATCCGCTCAGACATTCTTTGAGATTTGGGACAATTCACAATTACTTCACTCTGGGCGCTGTTGGGTTTTGGAGTCACTCTGTAATTATTACACCATGTGAGAGAAGGGTATGAGTAACCTCTTAGTAACATTACCCTCAGTGTGTAACACATGCACAAAGCCTCAGAGACAGATTAGGGGTTTATCCCACAGTCTGACTGACAGTTAATAGTGCTACAGTTTAGGGATTTCTAAGCTAAGGAAGGAAACAACATCTAGTTTACAGTACCGTTAACTTCAGCTTTAAGAAGTACTCAAGATAAAGAGCATTATACAAAATCTCATTATTACTCTTCCTCCTACTACATTTCAATTTCATGCCTTTCATTATTTATTTCCCTCTGCCTATGCTGTGTCTCTTCTTCTGCAGGTGACAACATGAAGAGAGACTTGTGATGATGTGTAAATACTTTCTAAAGAGGTGAGCTTGAAAGCACCAGGCATAAAATTGCTCTTTACTGGTGTCTCACATATCTTTGCTTCTTGCCGTATTTCAAGCAGCAAATGCAAGCACTTAATAATGTTCCTCAGCTCCTGACTAGTGAATTTAATAAGAATGCTAGAGTCCCTTAATTTGATTTGCAAAGATGGTATGAACTGGAAATAACTAAAAAATAGAAAAGTGTAATGAATTTTTCCTCTCTGTGCCGCTTTCATATCAACATGTGCTTCCTTACCTGTAACAGGTTGCAATATTCAGCTCGTAGTTTAATAACCAAAGGAACTCTTTAGACCATCAATGATTTCTTATTAAGATGCAAATCAAGAACAATCTCTGATCTTCTAGCAGAGACTGAAAGCAGTTTCTTAATTAGTCAGGCTCCATCTAACATCTGTCAAGACTTCCTTCATCGTAGGAAACGGACCTAAAAATTATCTGAGGAATTCAGATTTGTGGTCAGCAATGAAGGGCTAGAACTATATATAAGGCATCAAAATAATATCATTTTTATTATTCACTATAAGTTAGCATATATTCTCCTCACCAGTAGGAAGTTAATTTAAGTTATTTAATCTGTATTTTGTAAACTTGTTCTGACGCCTCAACTCCTTTATATGCTAAAATGAGATTTCCCATGCTAGACAAGCAGAATGGCATTTCACTGACTCAAGAATCACTTCTAAACTGCTCACTCGGTGAGTTTTTCTTCATGCTTTCTCACTCACCACTTCCTAGCTTCTGAGTATCTCCCTTCATCTTTTAAATATAGACCTTTGGAAATTGCTCTAAAGCATCTATGGTGATACCATGATTACCACATCTCACTTGTTGCTGCCATCATATGGTCCATGATTAATCTTCAGAGTGCCTTATTGCGATCTCAGCTTCAGTAATAAAATCCTTGAGAAAAACACCGTGGCTGGCCTTCGTTTTTAGAGCTTGCTTTTTGTGCCATCAATAACGCAATTTATAATAAATAATTAATATCTCTATCCTTTCAGCCCTTCATTGGTATTGAGCAGAACTTTGCTAAAGCCAACAAATGTCTAAGGTTGCAGTGGCAGAATGACATCTCATGGCAGCACCTTTACTATTTTTTTTGCACATTTTGGCAGGCTGACCAGTCATGCGGTGAGTACAGGTACATTGGGAAAAGCCAAAAAACAGGTATAGGTGTTTTCCACCCACACACAAAAGAGAAAATGTTCCAAAGAGGCTGAATATATAGGCTAGTCCTGGTTCAATAAATTTCCATACCAAAATCTCTATTTCTGCAACTTCAGCAGAACAGCTCAGTTTCTTAATTTAAAACCTGAGCCTGACGAGATTTGTTGAAAGGAACTAACCCAGCTAAATACACTACCATGAGGAATTTACACAGGCTAGCTCTCTACATTTGCATCTCCCGAGGCAGTATTCTAATGGCACCATGGTATAAGAGTAGAAATCTGACATCTTCAATCTTCTGAACAGTTAAAAAAATTATAGGTCAGTAACAATCTGACTAAAGCTGATGACAGGTCTGGAGCATCTCTCCTACAAGAGACTGCAGGAGCTGGGCCTGTTCAGTCTGGAGAAGAGGAGATCTTATCAATGCATACAAATATCTCAAAGACAGGTGCAAGGGCTGGTGCCAGACTATTTTCAGTGGGGCTCAGGACAAGGACCAGTGACCATAAACTAAAACACAAGATCCACCTCAACATGAGTAAGAACTTCTTTACCCTGAAGGCGGCAGAGCGCTGGAAAAGCTGCCCAAGAAGGCCGTGGAGCCTCCCTCTCTGGAGACCCTGCCTTGACAGGGGGGTTGGATCGGCTGATCTCCAGAGGTCCCTTCCAATCCGAACGAGCCCGTGATGCTGACATTTGAAATTCTCACCCCGCTCAGCTGCCGAGGCACACGGGGCTCGCAGCGAGGCGGGCCTGGATCCCCCTCCCACCGGCGGCTCCGTGCTGAGGGCGGGGGCGGGCACGGCGCACTCCTGGCCGGAGCAGGGCGGCCTCGGCGGGAAAAGGGCGGGCGGAGCAGGGCGGTCGCAGTCGGACAAGGGCGGTCCCCGCTGCAGCAGGGCGGTCCCGGCGGGAAAAGGGCGGTCGGAGAAAGGCGGTGGCGGTCGGAGAAAGGCGGTCGCGGTCGGAAAAAGGCGGTCGCGGTCGTAGAAGGGCGGTCCCGGCCCCACAAGGGCGGTCCCGGCCCCACAGTTCCGGCCCGTGCCGCCACCTCGTGGTGCATTGTCCGCCTGCCGGGGAAAGGAGCCGCTTTGGGAAAGCGCCCCCCGAGGAAATCCAAGGCCGCTGCGTGATGGCGATTTTGGGGGAGCTCTGGGACAGCTTCAGGCAGTGCCGGGGGGCGGTGGTACCCTCCCGCTGCCCGTCGGGCCAGCACGATTTGGGACGCGCTGCTGATTCCACCGAGCACATGGTGATTTCCAGGGAGCGTACACCTGCCTGTCACCCACTGTAATGTTTTCTAGGAAATTACTAAGACCCTTGAGAGTCAGCTGTGTTTGTAGTTAAATCCGCTATGTCAATCCACCTGTTCCAGAGGTGAAGGAGATACTTGCCTACTACAGATTTTCTACCAGATTTTCCTAAGCCAGGTCAGAGTCCCTGATTTACAGCCAGCCTTGCGGGTTGTGAGGGTGAACACGATCACTGATCAGCTTGTTTTGGGTGACAGCGCTCTGAACACAGAGAGAAGAAGAGAAGAGAGCTGTGGTTCAGCTTGTGTCTTCCCTCCCCTTTATGGGGCTGCCAGGACAAAGGCCTTTGAGCCTCCGGGTGTCACCCCGGCTATTTCTTCACAAAACCCCAGTTTCCCTTTGAAGTAGCATCAGAGACTGAAAACAACTGACTTTTTGCTTGGTGTGGGAGATCCTAAGAAAGTTGCTTTTTTTCCTGTAAAGACAAAACCTTTGGTTTCGTTCATCTATATGCAACTTCAGTAGTCTATACCAAAGTGCAAGCTCAGCATATACTTACTGATACATGCAGTTTTTATTTCTTTTTTTTTCTTGGACATTTCCAGACACAATCATTCTCACAGCTCTCCTCTGAGGGCATTCCAAATTTTTCAGCGTCTTTTCTGAGGCACTAATGTCAGAATTGGACACAGCATTTGACAGTGATCTCACCATTGGTGCCGAGAAAACAAAACAAAGCAGCCAAATGAAAACCCCACATCACCTCCTGAGTAATATGTCCTTCTTAGTATAGTGGAGTGGAACTGCCTTATCTTGGGATAATTATACTGTCTGTCAATATAGCATTTTCTAATCAGAAAAAAAAAAGAAAAGAAAAAAAAATCACGATGCTAGACCTCTTTTGTTCCAGAAGAGGGCCCTTACTTGTAAAACCTTACTCACAGGCACAATGTCTGTGTCCTTTTTCAGACATAGACACACAAATAGTGCCCTCCACCTGAATTAAGTTTTTATCCCTGACTTGCAGTATTACAGACAGCTTGTAGGTGCTTCCAGTCTTCTTGAAAAGTTTCTTAATCTTTTTCTTCCCTGAGATAGTAGCAACTACCAGAGGCTACTCTTGGTCTGAGAGTGCTATTTTGGGGGTTTTTTGGAAGTTGAACCACAGTTTAGGTGTGAGATGAACACCTTGAAAAAGTACATTGATCACTTCTTGAGCATTTCTTTTACCAACCAAGCCAGTAATCTAACGAAATTATACAGTGTTTTGATGGCCAGATAAAATTTTCATTGCTAATCTGAGACTACAAAGATCTTTTGGAGTGTATGAACCTTGTAACTCTTGTTCTCTCTCCTCAGTGTGCAGTACCTGGAACTGTGTGATGACATTTGACAGCCAGTGTGACTCCTGGTGGGATTAGCACAGGTTAGCCCTTCGCTTTCAGATCCTGGGTCAGTCATAAAAAGGGTCTAGTTCAGTATTCACAGCAGAGGAAAGAAGCAGCACTACTTACTACCTAGACTGTCTTTGAAAGCCAAGCTAGAAATATTTGTACATTGTTCTGGAAAAAAAAAAGAAATCCCACTTGTACCCAAGCTAGTGGGCAGTATCGGGGTATTCACATGAGGCAGTGGAAGGTGAGCCTATGGATTTGTGGGTCCTAGGCCTGTGGTAAGGAAGTGTCCACCTTGGGAAAACAGACTCTGTTTTATGAAGCCCAAAGTCATACCTTACAAGAGGAAGTTTTCTGCTTTGACAAGAAAATAGGGTAGGAGATCAGCCCTTTCTTCTTTTCAGTTTAGTGGCAAAAAAATAACAGGAATCTCTTCCACACAGGATCACAGAATCATTTAGATTGCAAAACACTTCCAAGATCATTGAGTCCAGCCTTGGACAGATCTCCACCCTGAAAACTAGGCCATGGTACTGAGTGCCACATCCAGTCATTTCTTGAACACCTCCAGGGATGGTGACTCAACTTGTGGGCAATCTGTTCCAGCTTCCAATAAAGAAGAATTTACTTAAAATTTCTGCAAAAGCCAAAGTCCCAAATATGCTGGAGGATTCAGGTGTTGCCTTGCTTATAAACAGAAACAATAAAAATGAGTACTGTTAAAAAAAAACGCAACAGCCCAAAACAAACAAAAGAATCAGAAAGGAAAACAGGCAAAAGAGGAACATAATAATAATAAAGAAAAATCTATACTAGCGGGCATGCATCTTCAGGAATTGGAATTTTTTATTTCTCCTCTGGGTAAGAAACTATGCTATACTATTTTATCTTTGTCATTCTGTTAAAGTCTTTGATAGATGTCATACTTGAAGAAAAATCATCAACAGTTTCAATTATTTATGAGTGCTAGAGAAAACTCCATCAAACAAGACATAGAAGGCAGGCAGTAAGATGAAGAGCATAGAACTCTAATAATTACAGATGGGTTACTTCTTAGAGTTTTTTTTTTAAATTATGAGGATTTTTCTTGACAAGTTTAAAAGCATGTCCTTTTACAGTGGAGAGGCTAAACTGGGAGATACCAAATTCCTGATAATAAACATAATCTAAAGCAACTTTATAAAAATCTTCATCTAGCAACACTTGGACTCAATTTCTTGGTTGCAGAAAAACCCAACACTGATAGAGCTGGTTTCTTGAAACTGATTTAATGGGTCCTTTCAGTCATTTGAGTATAAGACAGCTAATGAGGGTGCTGTAGAGGGGATCCCCTTCTCATTTCTGTATTTTAGCTAATGCTTTTTATCTTATGGAATGGGGATACAAGCTGTGCTGCAGGCAGCAGGTTCAGGGAAGTGTTTTATCTCTCCAACCCCTTCCTCCTTCCACACCTCAAGGCCAGCAGAGATTTCAGCTCTGAGTACTATTCCTTTAAGTCTTTGCCTGGTTGATCTCTAGTCTATAGACTGAACTAGCTTGAAACAACCCTTTTCTTACAAAGGAGAGTTTTTCAGTTGGGTCATTTCTCAGAACTGATTCAGAGCCTGCATACCTCAACCTATTCAAAATGGAACAAACAAATGAAACCCAAACCCAGTGGCAGGGATCTCTGGCTGAGGTAGCAGATTAAGGTGAGAACAAGCAGCTCTGGGGTGGTGATGGGGTGTTTGTTTGTGGGTGGTGTCTATAAAATATCGATTCAGCTCAGCTGTGACCAGAATAGTTCCTCTGACCATACACACAGTGCTTATCTCCTGCTCCATCAGATTGCCTGCACATGACTTCTTTAATGGAAATAATTTATCTTTTGGGTTGCTTTCCTTGTGTTAATATTCAGTGGAAGACTTAACAGTCAAGGAGAAGAGAAAAAGAGTCAGCTGTTACATTTGTATTCACCTTCCCGATACAGGGCTGGAAGAATATGGAGGCACGTCTCAGGCAAACATCAAAACAGCTATTATACAAATCTGGGAGAACATCAAAGTGAAAGCTCTCGTGTGCCCCGGTTGATTTCCATTGCAAATACAAAGCAAACTCATTTATTTTCCAGTTTGTGCTCATGATTATTTTAATTTAACATGTTTGTCCGGAGGCAGCCGTCATGTTGATGCCATGGTGCTGTGTCACACAAGCTGTGGCCTGAGACACCCCAGCTGGGCATCTCAGTATCGCAGAAATTTATTCGTGCCTCATACAAAGTGCATTGTACAGGAAAGCTTGCAGTGGTATTTATACCACTTTATACCACCATAAAATAGCAAAATCTGTTATCTGGAATGTTACAGATATTTTAAGAATCCCATATGGGCATGGGCTTATCTAGTCTACTTTTTTTTTTTTTTTTCCTGAAGATGGCCAGAATATACCTTAGTGGCAAATGGAAAAGTCTCAAGATTCACTTACTGGCATCACGAGCAGATTGTCTGCAGATCCACTTGTATTTCTGTGTGAAAAAAAGCTAAAAGGGAGCTGCTGGGTTAGTGGGACCACCACTGGTGCCAAGGCTGACATCTAACTGAACTTTTTTTATAAGATCAGTTACAGGTCTGCCACAAAGCAGCAATTCCATGGAATTTTGAAGAGAAGGTGTCAGCTGTAATTATGAAGAACCATGTGAATATGCCCTGGAGTCACTCAGAAGGAAAAAACAAAACAAAACCCAAACCCCTTTATAACCAGTGAATTTAGATTCAGTTGGAGCTGTTGGAAACTCCTCACAGGTTCAAGGAAATTAGGACTGGAAAAGACCTTAAAAACAGGTCACAGTTGGGAAGTTTTCTTAATGGTTATCCAGAATTTATCTTGCTGCAAGTTCAGTAAACTTTTGTCCTGCTGGTCAGGGAATGGTGACAGTGGGGCTGCTCCAAGGGAGGATGAGCCAGGGGCCAAGGGTAACTCCAGCACAGGCAATGCCCTCACCAGCCGGGGTGAGCAGAGCCAGGGCCTTGTGACAGCGTCTGTCAGACACAGGAGAGGGCATGAAGCAGGGCCAGGGCCATCAGGGGGCAGCAGGAGTGAGACAGGAACTGAGGCTGAAGGCACCATCAGAGACAAGGTGATGACATGAACCTGAGATCTCTAACAGGAAGCCCTGTTAGAGAACGGGCAGGGGAGGTCTGTGTGGAGGTCCCAGGGAAGCTGGTCAGGACAAGTGAGACCTGTTAGTGCTGACAGTGTCATGACAGAATTCACAGTGGATGTGATCAATTATGCTCTTTTGTGGAAGATGAATCTGCTGGTTTTATCCTTCTCTCTGAAGTAGCACTCCTATAATCATTGAAAGGAAAAAGAGTTGTGGAACTGTACATAAAAAAATGCATAAAATTGTCCACTCAGTTCTTGTGTTTGGGAGTGTTGTGTCTTGATACAGTCATGTGGAAGGATCTTGTTTTGTTATGGTGGTTGTTGTTCTGGGTGGGATTTTTGTCTTTTGGCAGGAATGAGAAATAAACTTCTTTTTCCTTGGACCACTCAACTCAGTTCAGATATATGAACAAGTTCAAAAAGCAGGCTGTGAAAATTGTGAATAGTTTGAAGCTATTTCTTTTATCAAAACAATTAGGTTTTTTTTTTCCCAGAACACATTACCAAATAATTTGAGTCCTTAGTATGGGAAAATTAAGAAAAGTGCAACAACATGCACAATTGGCTGCAGTTTCAGTCAAGGTGGTTAAGACTCCAAACTTCAGTTATTTCCTTCTGTTTAGGCATCCAACTATGATAGCATGAGGATTGTCAGCACTGTCAATGAGCAGGACCTGGAATGGTTTTATATTTTGGTTTATAGAATTATATCATTTCTATAACTTGGCTTATGTTGTGGTTTTACATTGGGTCAATGCTATCAAATGCTCATGTGAAAATCATACCCTGAACTCCAATAATTACCCCCCATCATCTTCCCAAGATATAAATAGGTCAGCTTTTCTTTCAGGCATTATCTGTGAAAGATTTCAGAGAAGATAAAAAACACTCTAAAGGCTGAAAACGTGGGTATGGTTTGGTTGAACTAAATAGCAAAATGAATAATATATGGGGTTTATATATTTAAATATATTTTAGTCAAATAAAAGACCCCAGTTTGCAGTGGTATCTTGAAATTTCTGTTCCTCATTCAAAGTGTACACAAAGCTGTACCTATGCCCACTGTGGGTTATTTCACACACATTCTGTGAGTAGTGCAAACATTGAGTTATTTAAGTACAACGTATTTGTAGCTGTGTACAGAGAAAATGCACGTACTTGGGAAACAGATCCATTTACAGTGCTAACGCTTCACATACTTGACTATTTCCCACATTTTCTGCCGTATGTTTTATTAAACCAGGAACTTTTGAACCTTTGTCCCTGCAGGGAATTTAATTTAATCAAGGCTCATTCACAGGAGCGACAGATACTATATCTTGTCTCAAAGTGCAGTCTAATTCTGCCTTGATGCTGCTGCATAATGGATGCATACTTTACACTCACATTCTAGAGTGTATTTTTCAACTAATATACTGTTCCAGCACAGCAGAAAAATCATCTCAAAATTGAAATATGTGTCACTCAAATGGTAGAGATTAATAAAAATTGCTGCCTGCATGAAAAACCTAAACTAGGTTTCTAGCAAGAAGATATTTTATTAGCAGAAATAAGTTCTTTTCTGAATTCATTCTCACATGATAAATTAACTTCTCTTAGAGTACAGATATTAAATCATTTGAAGTTACCTTACCACAGTTCTCAACATCTGTGCCCTTGCTGAGCTTCCTTCAGTGCCCAGCAGCAGGAGTGCTCAGCTAGCTGGAAATGGAAATGAGTTGTTTATATAAAAATATTGAGCCACCTTTGAACTGACTATAAGTCCCCCCTGTACACTGCCTGCATAAGGGATTGTCTGAGATTATCTCTTTTGTAAACCCCTCACCTCTTCTGGTTTGTATCTCCTAAGCTTTAAGACTGATAAAATTTTGCAGTGACACTTTTACAGTGAAATTACTTACCTATGCATTTAAAAAAAATATATTTTATTACAAAGCATTTTTTATTTTGCCCAAAGCACTCATGCTATAGGAGTTTTCTACGTCCCTGTAACTAAGGGGGAAAAGAAGAGGGCAGAAAATAAGTTAGTTAAATTCATCTTGCCTGCTAGAGAAATTTGGTTTTCATCAGCTGGTGGGGACAGGGAGGGGGAAGAATAGCGATGGATGGATGGATGGATGGATGGATGGATGGATGGATGGATGGATGGATGGATGGATGGATGGATGGATGGATGG
>NW_026623327.1:947489-954989 GCF_030028575.1 Malurus melanocephalus | reverse complement strand
AAGTTATGACCACAGCTGGCAGGGGGTGCTGATGGCTCGTATTGAGGCAGAGAGGCTGCAGGGGCTCCCTCGCAGCTTCGGGGGGTGCTCCGATACAAAATCAGGATCTCCCTGGTGGTGGTGGCAGCTCAGAGGAAGGAAAGGGGAGAAGGAAGGATCGATTCCCCCACGCCCCCACTCCCCTCCTCGGCTCCGCTAAGGGCTCGGAATGGAGGCATGGCTTTATCCCGACGTCGCACCACCATACAGAGAAGAGGTTTAAATTTTGTTATTTCCAAAGTTTGCATGTTCTGCTTATGACCCTGTGCTGTCAAGTCCCTAAAAAATATTTTTAAACAGTTGAATTACTGGATTGAAATTTGGTGACTGCAAATACACAAAAACTAATTCAGCAGCAGTGTTTTGATGCCAAACGGATGTCCATAAAGGATATAAACAGGTGTTTTTAAAATTTACTTCAGTCATATTATCAAGATATACAACATGAAAAAAGGATTCCATATTCTAAGCTAGTAAGGCTCAGAAGCAGAAAAATACTCCATTAGCAACTGATCCCACACATTCTGTATGGCCAAAACAAAAAAAAATCAGTTTCTAAAATATTGTATAAAAATTCTATTGAACAACTGTTCAGTCTAACTGCAATAACTTCCAAAAAGAACCTTTGGCTCAGAACTCAGCAATTGTGCATTTACTCGTTAGGAAATGAAGCTTTTACATTTCTAGCCAGGTTAATTTTGTTAACTACAGTGGTGCTACTAAAATATGACATGCCCTAACTAACTCTATCCTACAGAAATCCTTTTATATTGATTTCAAAACTGAAGCAATACATATAAGCCACCATGCTGAAAATATCTACACAAAGACTTAAAAAATACATGTATAATTAGTCTCTTTGCTACCAGTTGAGCCTGTGCACAGTGCTTGTAGGATCAGGGCCTTAACTCACATTAGTCACCTCTCTAGTCATTACTCTTTAGTGGATTAGAAGTCAGTTGAATAAACAGATGAAAATATCTAATAGGGTTTTCCCCACATTTGTGCTTTCTCTTTTTTGAGAAAAAGCATTTCAATTAAAAAAAGCACACAGAGCAGCTGGGACCCTTCCTCTCTTGCAGGCACCAGGCTCAGAAGCTGGCGGGAGGCAGAACTGCAGGGCAGTGTTGAAATCCACTGTGCGGGAGAGGTCCACACAACAGTGTCTGCTCCCGACCAGGCAAAAGCTGCCCAGTCCCAGCTAAGAAACTGCCAAAAGCACCCTGTTTCCTCCCCTCTCCCACAACCATTCCAATGGTATGCCAAGGCATGGCCACGTCTCCTCTCTTTGTCACTGTTCATTCACTTTCTCCCTGACAACAAATGGGAAGAAAATTCCCTGAGAAAAAGAAAAAAACCCTAACCCCAACACCAGTCTACCACTGACACTTAGGCCTACAAACCTCCTTCATACTGAGAATTGATTTTTCCCTTTCCAGGGCTCAGTCTAGAAGTGCTGTAGAAATCTGTTATTCCAGGAGGTGATGGTGAGAGCAATTCAATGCATTAAAACAAACTACAATGAAGTAGTTTCTGGTGCTTCTAGGGCACCAGGATTCAAAGCTGGGTAGTGGTTATCTTTTGCTGGAGAAAACCTTATTAAGAAATTGAGAAAGAGACCTGAAATCAGCTTTGTTGTCTCTCAGCGGCTCTGTCTGCTGTGCTTGTATTACTTTCTGTGATAAAGCTGCATTCACGGCTTGCTTGCTCTTGTGGAAACCTCTGGCACCATGTAACAAGCAGCCCCAAGGCACCAAATGCAGACTTCACTTTATGTTGTAATCTAATTTACCTTCTTTTTAGTGATCAAGTCTTCAGAGGATCCGTGGGAAAAGCCCTCAAAGTCTCTTAGAAGCACAGCACAATTATTCTTCACTAAGCCTGAAAAAACTCAAAGTACGTTTTCTACAATTTATTCAAAGCATTTTAGATCCTTTTTTTTTCTTCTCTGCCCCCATAGATTAGGTGTGCCTTCCATTCCTAATGAAGTATTAAGCTGGGCATAAGCTCAGCATATCAGAGTAATGAAGGGGCAATGAAGAATTGCTGTTATTCCTGTTTTGAATAGGGAGATGAGGCCTGCTAGAGCAAAGTTAGTAGTTTTGGAAGTGCTTTGAGACCCAGAAAACTCATGAGCTGAAAACCCAGTGAGAAGCCATGGGAATGGCAGTGTGCTTTGCTGCCAACTGAAATTTACTTGAGAAATTTCATAGTTTAAGGTAGGTTTCAATTTTTTTACCTGATGAAATTAACCCTAATGAGAATTTTCATGAAAACAAATGAGATTACTGCCAGAGTCCTGTGTCTCTGCACATCCACCCAGAGATGCCATCTGCTAGAATATAAGAAAGAAAAAAAGGATGCAAAATATCAGGAATAGAGTTCAAGAAAAATCATGTGAAGACTGTATTTATAATGTTTTAATCTTGATATATTTAATCGTGATTGAGTTTAGAAGAAAAATTCTGTTTTCCACCTGTTTTGTCTTTGCATTTTCAGATTATCCAGTATTTCTGCCCAGGTGAACAATTGCATAAAGCCACCCTGGAAGGAAATTAAAGGGGAGCAAGCACAGGTACATTACTAGCTAGACAGCAAATGTGCAGAAATATCGCTGAACATTATGTTTCCCACTACTTCAGTATTTGAGGCAAGGAGGAAAACAGTACTGTGAAAATTAGGTGTTCCTAGTCCATTTTTCTAACCAAACTGTGCCCTCCAAGCACTAGAACATCCTCTGCTCTGCAATTCACTCTTAGTTTACTCACAAAGCATTTGGATGTAATGAATAAGGAGAGACATTTTAGTAAGCGTGATTGACACACACAGACAGATCTTGCTGTCTGCCAAATTCACTTTGTGCCCTGCTACTCAGAAGTGGCCAGAGCTGCGTGGTGGAGAATAAAGTCTCCACATGAGGAATTATCACAGGCACAGAACTGGCAGCTCCAGACATTCGGAAATCACAGCTTGAGCCTCAGAGAAGTGCCATAGGGCTTTAAAAAGTATGAAACATAGAGTAATTTATTCTGTATTTTTGCATATATGGTCTAGATTTGGAGACTTTAATTTGGATTTTTTTTTTCTTTTTTCTTTTTTTAATTTTCTTGTTTTCCTTTAAATAAAAGCTGACATTCTTTTGGAATATTATGGTCTGGCAGCTGGTCTCTGCAAATACTCCCAGAAACTGCAAGTCTTGGAATAAATTTGCAAGAGTTGTCAATATATTTGGTATAATAAAGGCTGCATCCTTTTGCACAGGAAATTCCCTATCTGGTGTAAGATAGATAGAACACTGGTAACTGAAATATCACCCTGAGATTAAATATATCAGAGAAAAAGAAGGGAATATGAACTGAACTGCTTTGGCTTTTCTTGACACGAGCACAGGTTCTGTCTCCTAAACCCTGAAACTCACAGAGGTCTTTCACAGGGGAGAGCCTTTCTCCACCAGATCAAGCCTTTGCCATCTGTCTTGGTCTCTCTTTCCCCCTCCTCTGTGCAGTCCAAACAGGAAGGGACAATGTAAAAGCCACTGACACGTTATTAAATGAAAAATGTTCAGGAGAGGTCAGGAACGAAATCTCAGGGCTGTTTATAGTTGCTTGATTGCTGCCTGTGTAGCAAATAAGGCAACCATACAAAGGTCACCATGTCTCATCCTATTACATCAGTGCCCTTTCAAAGTACATTGTGTCCCTTCAAGTTGTGTCACATCGAGAGCTGGTCGAGTGCTTCATTGTGATTGATATTCATTGCTAATTTAACTTTCTGCTACTGGTACATTACTTGTGAACCGATTCTTGTTCCTGGAAGCACATTTGCTATTTTCAAGAGTGAGCAATTTGCAGACACTCCATTTGATCGTTCATGTTGTTGGGAGAGTCGGATAAAACAAGTGTTTCCTTCCCCTTCTTTATCAGATGACACTTCTCTTTTAATAGCAGAAAAAATAAGATTACTGAAACATGTATATATTTGTTGATTCCTAATGCAGCTGTAATCTCCTTAAAACCAAACAAGCAAAGAACAAAAAAGCCAGAGTAAAAAGGGCCAGAAATTTTGTCAAAGAAGCTGACAATGACCAGGAACTTGGAGGATTTAAAATGTTGACTGTACCTTCAGTATGGGCTTGTAAACTGGGGTATTTTTTGCATTACAAACCCAGTTAAAAGTTAAATCCTTCAAATGCTATGTGGAGAGTAAAGCTCAGAATTCTCCGCTAGAGGACTCTCTCTTCTTTGAAATGACAGTCAGCTCTCACTTTGGGACCGTGTCCTTCGGTCCCCGCTGGCAGAGTGGTTACTTTATAAAATGTGTGAATGAGGTCAATGCTGAGGGACTCGTGTGAAGTCTCAAATGTTCCCTCTTTAGCTTTAAATGGGAAGCAGATTTTTAAAGCAGCATCCAAATCAATTAACCAAGCTGTGAGATTGAACTGAAGTGCATGGAAATTCTCACTCTGTTTTGACACATGCGTAATATTTTATACATACTGTTGCACTCTAGAACAAATCTTCACCTTTTTCTATCATTCTGCCCTGGTTTTGACACATTCACACTCAAAAGTTTACCAAACACGATTCTCACCTGTGACCACATTGTTTTATTTTGACTTCAGTGAGTGTGGGAATTTGTTAGTGCTTTTTATAGATTATTGAAACACCAGGGAAATGAAGTGTTGCTTTTTCTCAGCATCCATTTTCATGTTAACCTGCCCCATTTAACGGGGAAATGCTAATGAAAGGGCTAATGTCCCCCATCAATCTGCTTGTACCTGGCTGTGCGTTCCCTCTCTCTTTCCTCCAGCAGATATAATGCTTGTGTGGCTGCAAGGTGAGCTGGATTAATCACCGGGCTCGACAGGAACCAAACCCTCCGAAACTGGTGCCAGAACACTGGGTTCTCTGCCAGGGAGCTGAGGGTACCCCGGGGCTGGCTGGGAGGGCAGGGCAGGATCAGGACATGCTGTCAGCTGCAGATTAGGTGCAACATGATATGGCAGATTTTCAGGCCACTAAAAATGTCATGCAAACAGCACTTTGGTTTTTATTTGTTTTGTTTCTGAAACTGGAGTTAGGTCACATCGAGGCTCCTGATCTGCAATGTTGGATTCATGCTCTTTCCTGGAGTTCACTGGGTTCACAGCTGTTTGGTTTTATGCAGCTACAGAACAGGTGGCCTGAGAGAATTGGACCAATAAAAGATGTGTTAGCAAACTTGGTGTTGCTTTTTTGTTTTTTTTTTTTATTCCTCCTCATGAACATTATAGTCACATGGCTGTTCCCTGTGACACTACAAGCTACAATACTCCAGGGGTGCAGTCATTGAAAATTATGAAAACAATATATTGTGAATCCCTCAGTTTGTGCAGTCTCTGAGCACTTACTGAATAGCACAGAGACTTGATTGAACAAAGTCTGCTATATATATTCAAATTAAAGCATGTTCTTATATCTCTGGTACATTTATGTTAAAAGCCAGATCCTGAGTCACTAATACGGGTTAAAGTCACAAACACAATGTGATTATTTGATGTTTTTCCTGTGTCTAACAGATTTGTCACCATGTTCTAACTGCAATTAATGAGAAAGGAATGATAATTATTGCAGTAGAACATATGAAATAACAACAAAAAATATAGTTTATCATTCTGTATACTTTTTCTTTCAAGGGTGATATTTTCTATTAATGTAGAACAATTTTACAGATGTTTGTGCCTTCAGTAGCATAAAAAAATATGTAAAATATTTACTGCCAAACATGATTTTGTCTTTTTTCTTGTAATTGCTTTTGAAAAATACTGATGAAAAGCGAACAGATTTTCAAAAGGCAGACCTAAGCTTAGAGAAAGAAAACTATTACCCAGTCCTTACAATACTAATTGAGTAACTTGCCTTTCTTCTTAACAAACTTAAGAAGAGGATATCTTTCATTGTTAAAAGGCAGGCTGATCACCTTAGTGTTGATTACCTGATGCTGATGACATGGATGGTCTGTGCAAGGGGCACAGCTTGAATAGGGGTGCCCCTATGAATAAATTCAAGGAAGTCACAAGATAAGAGAGTGCACACTTCCAGAGAATAACACAATCCAATTGCAAGGCTCCTCGAGTTAGGTTCAAACCTAAGACCGAAATTCTGTTATCTACCCACTTGCATAACAAATATGATTTTAGCTGGATATAGCCAATGTTCCTGAGTGTTAATTGAAGGCGGCAGTAATCAGAATGAATTAATATAAAGTAAATATTAAAGAAACAATAAGCCATCTAGTGTTGTCAAAATACATTTTTAAACTAGCTAGAGTGAGCATATAGCCAGCATTGCAGAGTCTTCCCAGGCAATCTCTGCCAAGTATGGATGATAATTTTATTATGGAATAAAAACCAAATGGTTCAGGAAGTATAAAGAAATTACTGAAGTCAGAGGAGCAGGAAGAACTATCAGTGGTTTAACAGTAACCTAAAAAACTAGATAAAGTCACAAAAAATATACGTAGAGCTTAATGGCAGTATTTTGGAAGAAAGTACGTATTTTCCTAGACAAACTGATAAAGTTTAATAAAAAGAAGATGCTGTTGGACTTGTCATCCCTTAAGGCCAAATCCAAAAGCATAATTCCCAGAAAATTATCTGACTTAATAAATATTATATCCTCTCCCTTTCCTCACTTGTATCCTTAGATCACGATTGTTAACACTAGCCCTATTTTGGCCAAGTATTATAAAGTAGAACAAAGACGTCTTCTACAGTGATAGGTATCAGAATGAAAACGAGAATACAGCCTTGCAGAAAATAGTTCAGTCATGGAGATGTTAATTTATTCTTTGTGATTTCTTTCCTACTGCAATGAAGGCATCTTTCTTTCTGCCAGGCACACGCGTAGGTGGCAGATGAAGTCCTTTCCTGGTCATAGTAAGTGGAAAGGTCCCATTTTCTAGGTGAAAATGTCAAATCCTCATTTTCCTTTGGTAGCAAAGGTCCGTGTTGTCCTGTCCCGCTGTGAAAAGAGGGAATCGGGAAGGATTCTTTTAATAGATTTCCTGGACAAAAAATAAAGCGCAAACGGGGCAATATTATATCTGAGAACTGTTTATTGATAAAGAAGGGTAAGTGTTCCTACTAAAGAGGGACAAATAAGGGAACAAAGAGGGAAAAAGAAAAATGGAGAGAGAGACAGAATGGCAGACAGATGGTGACCGCTGTACCCCGGACATCAGCTCGGCACAAGGAGCGGGTGTACCCTGAGCTGCGAGGAGCCTGCGCGGCTCCCGGGGCGGGCCGGGCGCGATTTCCAAACAGCAGCGGCGGCGTGTCCCTCCCGTCGGCGGAGAACGGGCTGCCGTGGCCACGGGCACACTCGTGGGGCGACTGCGGTGAGCAGCCTGGCYCTGCCATCGGCAAACACCGGCTGAGGGCGGGCTGGGGCTGCGGGCACTGCCGGACACACGGCTGAGGGC
>NW_026623327.1:936803-947440 GCF_030028575.1 Malurus melanocephalus | reverse complement strand
GGCTGGGGCTGCGGGCACTGCCGGACACACGGCTGAGGGCGGGCTGGGGCTGCGGACACTGCCGGACACACGGCTGAGGGCAGGCTGGGGCTGAGGGCACTGCCGGACACACGGCTGAGGGCAGGCTGGCTGCTGCGGGACCGACGAGAGCGGCTGCTGCAGGCGGCGGCTCCGTCAGGAAGACAGCAAACACGAGGTTGTCGCAGTGTCGAGCTGCCTCTGGGAAGCGGCGACACGGAGCACACGGACAGGACAGGTGTGGACAGGACCGCAGGGAAGAGAAAAAAAAAAGAAAAGCGGGGGCGCGGGGAGAGAGGAGGGCCAAGGTGACCCTTCAGGCGAGGCCCTGCTCCCTCCAAGAGCCCCAAAGGAAAATGACCCCGGTTGTGTCGCAGTTCGCTGCTTTTATATGCCTCGCGCTCCTCTAGCGTGATTTCCCGCCCGTTTTTTTCCGCGCGCTTTTTTCCCGGGCATTCGGGCAAAGCCTCCCGAGGGACAGAGCTCCCAGCACATAACACATGTCGTGGCATAAATAAAAATCAGATTGGTCTCTCTCAAGTGTCTTGTCTCACCTCTTTTAAGGTCTACAAAACTTAAAACTGATGGAAAAGCACAGTTGTGTCATTTAACAGCAGTAATCCACAAAGGGTCAGCTTGTAGCTGTCGGTGCTGACCACTGGTAGTGTTTCGGGTGTCACATTCAAAATCTCAGTCTTACTTTAGTACACCAGGACTGTGGTTGGCACTTTTATGTCTGTGGCACAATGGTGTTCAGATCAAGGCTTTCCATTAGAGTCCACCAACCCTGTACAGTAAATGCCCCAGAGGGTGTGAACCATCATATTCCTTCATAACCTTCTGCTCCATGGACAATTTTTGACCACCGCCCCTGCCCCATATAAATTTACAACAACATATCCACTAATAAAGACTTCAAAAGCAACCCTCCCTCTCTACCTTGCTCCCATTAAAAAATACGTCCCTTTACCAAAGGCTTTTTGCTGCAAAGGCTCTTTCCCTGGGGGCAGGATGAGAGGAGAAACGTGGCAGATGTTGGCTGCAGTGGTTGCTGCACTGTCAGAAGGCACTCAGCTCTCTGGTGATGGGCACTGTCAGTCAGCACAGAGGAGAAGAGGTACATCCATGTAACACCAGAAGCACAGTCAGTGTGACAAGTGGATACAGCTCTTTTGCTGCACCTGGCTGAAGCCTCTTGTCCCCTGGCCAAGCCACACCATTTGTCCTGGCTGGCTGTTGGCAGTGGGACGGGGAAACACACGGGGTGAGTGCTCTTTCACAGAATGTGCACTCTGTCTTGTGTGTCCTAGAGCACTCAAGGGATTAAACAATAGGAATCACAGGCAGAATTACCATTTTAATGGGGAACAATGAGTTTGAAAATTCCCATAATTTGGCCTTTGAGCACATCTGAAAAAACTGCAGGCGCAGGGGGAAGGAGACAGAGAGGCTGAGAATGTGCTCTGCCCAGACTTACGAGAAATCCAGGCTGTGTTTTAATGAGGGATGGGCTAAAGTAAGTCAGTGCAGCTGACCTTGCTGGAGACACATTTTCCTCACGCTAAATCCTGACATTTCAGACTTGCTTTCACACGTTCCATGAATAGATGTCATTACTCATTATCGCATTTATCACTACAAGCCTAAAACAATGAGGTGTCACAGAGGGGAAGGATTAAAATAGGCTTTAAAATTTCAACACACACACACACACACTCACCTTCCCAGGAACTACCTGGCCCAGGTCATGATATGGCTGTGTGTTCTAAGAGGGGAAACAAGCCAACTTTCTGACACTAAAAACTGTTCCTTAGAGATATTATTTTGTTGAACCCAAAACTTTCCATTATCATGTTCCCTTCCAGCCTAACAGAGGACTTTGAGAACAGCTTGGAGATATGATAGCCAGTTCTATCCTGTACTAGGGGTTCATTCTCTACTTCACTGCGGATAGCATCTAGGACATGGTGCAGATCTTTTCTACTCTTTGGAGTTTTCACCTGTGGCAATAAAATACATACAAAGAATAATTTGACCATCAAATTCTGAATCTACTTGTGGCAAACTGTCATGGGTTAGTGAGGGTGAGCAGAAAATGGCCCAGTTACCGAGGTGTGAAAAGGGTGAATACCCATCATGCAAAACTAGACAGGCTGAAATTATCCCCTTACATATGACACTCACTAAGCCTGAAGACAGTCCACACAGTCCATACCCTCTTTCCAGGCAGAGGTGCTGACTGGAGCAGATCACAGGAGTCCTGCCCATGTGTCACATTCCTCTGCTCTGCCAGAGTGGCGCTATCCATTGCTCCACAAGCATCCTGATCCTGGAAAATAAGTTTTGAAAAGAGCTTTTTGTTTGTTTGTTTGTTTTACTGTTTGGGTTTTATTGATTGTTTGAGGTTGGGTTTTTTAAGCCCTGTCAATTCTTAAGGCTGCTTCCCAGCATGACCAGATGCACAGTGGTGCCAGCACACTGGGAGGAGGAAAAGAAAGAAGCAGGAACTAAGAGGAAAACAAAGGTGGTTAAGAAAATACAGAGAGGTATTGCTGTCACATAGCTTGAGTAGACTCCTAAGCCTATTCCACAATCCTAAATCTTGTTATAAAAACAGTGTGCTAGGAATGGGAATCGTGCCTTTAGAATTGTTTTAATAATTTCTCCTTTTTTTAATAGAAAGAAAACTGGCCTCTCACAAATAGTAAATCCTGCTATTTGCAAATGAACTTTAAAAAAAATGCATCAGTTAATAGAATTCTCTGTCATTTAGCCAAATGCAAACTCAGGTGAATAAGATTGCCAATTATCAGTATAATTTTGAAAGGAAGGTATTCAGAACTAATTGTATGCTTCACTTGGATAGGCAGTCTATCAATTTTTGTTTGCAGTGCTATCTTCTATCCAACTGACAGTATTATGGCTTCTTTCTTTTTTTTTAATGGAATTTTTCTCATTTGATAAAATCAAAGCCTCAGTAAAAGAAAATTTAGTCTCTCCAAATTAAATCTGTCAGTTTTTGATGCCATTCTATTGTTACCAAAAGAACAGTTAGGACTGGTAAACTTTGTTGGCAATGGTTGGAAAGTTGGTAGTTCTGTACATGTGTATAGTGATGGAATCATAGAACCATGGAATGGCCTGGGTGGGAAGGGACCTTAAAGATCATCTTGTCCCTACCTTTGTGTCATGGGCAGGGACACCTTCCAGTGGATCAGGGTGCTCTGAGCCCCAACCAGCCTTTCCTAATCCTGCTGGGGACAATGCTTATCGTTTATTTTGGTGATGCAAGGAGCCTGATCATACATCAGAGTGAGAGCAGAGAGAAGAACAAGAGGGAGAGAGAGAAAATAACCTTGCCTTTGCTCATGTACTCTTCAAGTGCAAGCCTAAAATCCACAGAACACTGACGGATCTATTTTGCTTCCTCCCGCAGTTTCATTACTCAAGTGATAAAGTGCTGTCTGCCATGCTGACAGCAGAAGGGGACCTGAAACGGGTCATGTGATACAGTCTGGGATGTAGAAAGCTTTCTGTGGGAATGGATGATGCCCACACACGTGTGGAATAGCGTATTCACCTCTGTATTTTACAGCATAAAATGTCAAATGCGGATGCCACTGTGCAGACCAAACAAAGAAACATTGCTTGATTCTGCATACGGTTTGATTTCAATCAACTGATCACAGATTTAAAAGGCCAGAGGGACCATCTGATCGCTTTGTCTGACCTCTTGTATCACACAGGCCAGAGAACCTCACCCATTAATTTCTGCCCCAAGACCATAACTCCTGCTTGTGTGAATATAATTCTTTCAGAGACAGATTTTTTTTTCAGTGCCCAGTCCCATGACTGCAAGTAAACAAGAATGGGGAGAATTTTTGCAAAGGCTGTAACTGTCTGCTGGTAGTTGGTTTATTTGTTTGTTTGTTCATTTTCTGGGATTTTAAAAAACTTCAGAATGCTTTTGCAATCTCTTCTGACAAATCAAGTTCTGCACTTAGTCTGTCAGCAGTAAAAAGCACAACAATACTTGTTTCGCCAACACCCACCTCACCCTTGATCTCTGCCAGTGAAGGTGCCAGGTTTGGTGGCAGTTTCTGGAATACAGGGAGTTTTCAGCTCCAAACAGGACAGACAAGTTAATTCCCTTCACATGGTCCACTGAACAGCCATCAGGTGGTGATAAATTTCAGCTGCTGTTCACCTGCTCAGGGTTCGCTTTTGTAATTGTAACTGAAATGTAATGTTCTACTCTGAGCTTTAGTATTGGTACTTTAGAGCAATTCATTTCCCCCTTCTAAATGGTAAGCAGAATGTACCATGCAAAGTATTTGATAAAATAAAATGAAGCTGTAATTTAGCATAAGACATGGTATATTTCTGATATTTTCAGAGAAGTGTTGAGAATAGTTAGCCCCTGCCTTTAAAAGTTTAAAATCAAACCCCCACAGAATATGCCATGGCAAAGATCTTGTGGTGTCTTATCCAAAATAACTAATATAAACTAAAGTATTATCCAAAACGCTAAAGATAACTCCTATCACTACACTTTGCTACCTTCCTTGCATTTCCTGTAAATTAATCTTTAGTTTCCAACTGTTAATCTATGGAACTGCAATGTACAATATAAATGGGACCTTTTAAAAATAGCACAGTAATATAATGAATTAAAATGACAGTAAAGAAAAAAAAATCTTACCATTGTGCCAGAAATCAGTTCAATATGCTGGCTTAGTCTTTTTTAAATGAAATTGAATTGATGAAGTTAAATGCAGTTCTTGCACAGGAAAAAATATGTATGATAAATATTTATGTGGTCAGCACTTTAAGAAGTAACATATATTCACCATATATCCATATGATCAAAAACTTGGGGTATCTTTATTATTTTTATTAAGGATCAAAACAAGCACAAGATCATAGTGAATGAACAGTAGAAAAAATTTGTCCCATATGAAGCCATATTTATGATAACAGTATTTGCCTGAAAGTGTACTTTTATTTTCAAGGATGTGACTTAATTAGAACCAAAAATATCCTGCAGAGTTGTTACCTTTGCTGATTTTTTTTTTTTGGTGCATTTTACACAAAAAATGTACCACAACCTTTCATTTGCACAAGAGAATTCAAAAAAGTGATTTTTTTTTAATGTTCTCAGTCCTCTGCTACTCAGCTCTCAGCCCAGAATTCTGTCTGAAGACTTCTCTCAAGGCCACATTTCCAGTGCACCTTTAAGCTGTCTCTGTAGGTTGTATTGCTTCTTTTTCAGTTTCCATTCCTCTCCTTCACTAATGTTACTCAGCAAAACCTTCCCGACCACTTCTGCTTTTGTTTTGAAGACCAACAAGTCACAGTATTTTTGTTAATTAGCTTCTTACACAGCATTTTATTTCCATGCTGGAAATCCAAGACTTTTTTCAACCTTTTTTTTCAGTGTTATACCTGAACATTTTTGTTGAAGCATGAGAGACTCTACATTTTTAACTTTTTACACCACTTTTATATTGGGCTCGTAAAAGACACTGGAGGAAAGATAAATGAAAAAGGTCTAGAAAACATGGCATGAAAGAAATACCACACAGCACCTTTTTTTTTTTTTCCATACCTACCAATGGTTTCACTTTCCCGATTGTAACCTGGACAACATTAGCAAAGGCATAATTTCTCGGTCCCATCTAATGTCAATGCTCACAGGCATGGATATGGGCCCTCACAAATCTTAATGACTCCTTGTTCCCAGAAAAAAATGAGTGTTAGAGGACCTTCCTCTTGTGAACAAGTTCAGGGATCTGTGTGGTGGACAGAGGGAAACTGTTTGTAGTAATTAGGAAGATAATGTAAATTGCTGTCTTAAGATGGTGTTAATTACCTCAATCAAGTAAAATTGAGTCTGTATTCTTCCATACTTGCAAAGGTCTCATCTTGGATCACTGATACAGTAGTAACAAAATAATTGCTTCTTCTAAAAGCCAGTGATGGATGGAATTAATGTAAATTTACCTTTCTAAAAACCAATTGTCTATTCTATACCTGGGCTCAGCAGAAAAGAAAGTTTCCTCTACAAGGATTGGCCGTAGTGCTTGACTGGGTACCAGGAGCAGTCTGCCGGTGGTCCACATGTGATGCACATTTTTGGTGCCCTGAATTGGGACATTAAATTCTACTTAGCTTGGCTTTGAGACTTTGCACAGGAGCACGGTGGCTTTTTCGCTGCTCCTGTTTGTTGCAATGACAGGAAATGCTTCTGCAATCTGTATTGAACATGTTGCTTTTGATTTTCAGTGCTGCTTGCTCTATCTGAGGTAACAACCTGCTTAGGAATAACAGACAGCTGTAGGCAAAAGCTAGGAGGAACTCTTCACAGTGTTTGTTGCTCTGTTCATACTACTTTGTCTGACTGATTGTAATTTTGCCAATATTTTCAGGTTAGAACCTATTAAAATGCTTCATCTTCCATAAGCCTTTTCTCCATGTTATTTGTTTCTAATCATAAGGATTGGTAAGAAGAGGAGGGCAGCAGGCATCAGGGCTGATATGGGAAGTGTCAGTCAGCTTTTGGATCATCATTTGCCACGACAGCAGTGGGAAGGAAGAAGAATGGCGGTCGCAAATTTATTTTAATGTGTGCTGCAACCTTGTGATTGATTAGGAGAAAACAGATTGTTTCATCCTTTTTCCACAATTGGATTTTCTGGTTAAATCCAGAACTGCCAAAGTGCAATAAAACACTCTCATGAAAGCAGTAATCTCCCTAAATCTTCAAATTTCCCCCAGCCCCCTCCCCACCTCATTTCATACACAAACACGGAACAAAATGATGCATAAAAGCAGCAAAACTGATTACCATCAGCAGAGTTTCCTTTTTAATGTATTAGACCTTTAATCTTTTCTTAAGTATTGGCCATTAAAATTATTAAACTACTTCCCCTCCTCCTGCCAATGTATATTTTTTGAATGAATTGACCGAGGTATTTAAGAAATGCCACTGCAATTTTTCCACAGTTCTCCTGGTGTATGTTGTAGTGTAAATTTTGCATTGTGTAATGAAGGCATCTCACTAATTTCTGCAGGGCCAGTGGTTCCTGTGAGCTGCTGGAGCTGCTTTTCCCCTCATTTCCTACCAGGAGCCCTGGGGGTCAGGGAGGTTCCCTGGGCAGAAAGGCTGCTCTCCCTGCTGGGATCTGCTGGGAATGGGTGTGCAGATGTTCCAGAGCTGCCTTTTGCTTCTCCTTCAGGCTCCTGAATTGATTGAACATTGGTTTTAAGGCTGCCCACTGCCAGTTAACTGCTGGCTAAATAAACATAATGACAGGGAATAATGGAATTATTTACCCACCTCCAAAAACACTACAGGCTCCATAGGGGTGGTAGCAAACAGCAGCAGGTTAGACAGGTCCTTTTCTTTGCAGGACAACTAAAATAACTGGCAAAGATATTTCAAAGTGGCACTTTGGGGTGCCAAGAGACCCTTCTGAGAGGTCTCAGGGAGCCACTGGCATTTCAGAAGGGTAGAGGACCCGGTTTGTGAACATTCCACTGCCTGATGGAGACATCTCTGTGATGGAGCCACCCCAAATCATTTGTACCCTTTGAAAATACCAATCATTAATTAACTTAATACTATTGAGCCCCAGTTAAGTGTTACCCTGCATATTAGTGAGGTCGGTGCTCTCACACTGGGCTTCAGAACAGCAGAAAAGCCTTTCTGCAGCTCTTCATTTAGTATAAATCAGCCACAGTGCCTATGGCTGACAGAAATTAATAATGCAGTCTTGAAATAGGAATCATGGAAAATGAGCAAGATAAGTTGTTTTGCTAAATAAGCCCCACTCTGACCACAATGGCTTCTGCTCTACACTGCCTGCTCTCCCTGGAGAGCGGTGACTAAGAGCTGAGTGCTGTGGGAAAAATGTTTGGGTGTAGCAGCTGAGTTTCTGGGTGTTGTGATCTGATCTTGTGAACACTTGAGTGAATGAGTAACTGCCCGCACTGGAGCAGTCCCACTGAACAGAAGCCACTTCTTCCTCCTGTGTTGGCAAATAAGTGCTCAGCTTTCTCTACAAACAAAATTTAGTCATTTACTTTACATTTGTGACTGTCAGTTTGCCTTTCATTTCAGTCAAAACAGGTAATGTTCTTATTAAAGCAGGAGCTGAGTGCCACAGGAGTAGGCTGACGAGGAGCCAGCCCAGCTAGCAGCATATGGGTTTCAGTAAGCACACATGGAAAGTTGCATCGGCCATTTATTTTGAGCAAGTTCGCCAACTTGGCCCATCTTTCTGAATAGTTCACTTGTTTGATGCAAGTAATGAAAGACATTCCACTTATCTTAATTGCTTTACTCGTGTCTTCCCTATTCCTGTAATGGTTCCTGATTGTTTAGCCTTAGAAATTAAATGTATTGTCTGCTGTTTTCCCCAGTTACCCAGTACAGGCAGTTAGGTAGTACCACTGACGAAGAGATGCTTGCCTTTCACTTTTAAAAGTCTGAAATCCAGTCTTTGCATTAGATTAAAAGTACAAGCAATGTCAGCTGGATTAATTTAGCTCCTGGCTGGCTCTTGCAACAAAGCAACCACACCAACTGGGCAGTGTGGTGAGTTGTCACTGGATATATTGATAACTTCAGTTCTTGTGCTAAACTTACACGTAGATAACCTTGCATGTGATCACAGAAATTTTACTTTCAGTTAATGCAATTGCTTTTTCTTCACATGAACAGCTTTGATTTGGACATTTCTACAGCAGGTATGCAGAGCTAGTGAAGCTATGTGAAGACAGAAGAACTGAGTGACTGAGGTCTGGTTCCCTCCAGCAGCCCACAGGACAGCAGATCACGCCTGTTCAGGAAATACCAGAATTAACGCTGCCCTTGATCCTTGATAGGGCTGTCTCTATTTGTGCCTCAGTTCCTTGGCCCCTGGTACCTGTGTGCGGTGGGAATCAGGACTCTGTAATACTGGGGAATTTTGAATGGAAACCTTCCCCAAATAAAGGGTTGCTAGAACAGTTTCACAGGTTTTAGACAAAGCATCCCTTATGCCCTTTTTCAGAAACACCTGACTTTTAGTAGATAATTTTCAGCAGATTCACCCTTTCAGCATCTGCAGTTCTGGTGTGCTTGGAGGAAGCCCAGTGATTTTTAAAAACATTATATTGGGATTTATAATGGAAGGTGTGTGGCACCTATGATGATACAATTATCTGGAGGAATTTTTGTTGGGAGTTGTGGTCAACCCCCCTAAGTTTTTTTCACAGAAGGGTTTTTCTCACAGAAGGGTTTTCCAGCTGTTTGCCCTGTTCTGTTTCCCCTGAACCACAGTTCTGTATGTGCTCAGTGTGCTCCATATGTGGCTACATTTGAAGTAGTTACTTTTTCTTTTCCTATTTTTTTTTAAATGGATGATTTCACTGACTGTGATCAAGGACTGTCTCCACAAAGACCTGCAGCAGCTTGGCTGAAGGGCTGGGAATTTGTGGTGGTCATTGCCTTGATGGAGGGGAGTCCAGGGAGAGATCAGGAACCTGCTAAGCAGGCTTTTCTGCTGGAAAAAATGATAATGTGGAACAAACCATTCATTTTTATTTGTGCTCTCACCTGTAACTTCAATTTACATCTCTGAAGATGTAGTGCTGTGCTGATACTCAGCTAGCAGCCTCTCATCCAGCTCATGAGCACATTTTACCCAAACCTCACCTTATCTGCAGGCAGCCTGGGAGTCCCTGCCATTACCCAGCTCCCTCAGAAAGCGGCTGCGAATCGTGAAGGCACAGCAGAACCAGTGCAGTGCTTCCTGCTGATCAAATCTCAGTAAGAATTAACAGACCTTAGAAGAATTTCCCAGCAGACCTCGGTAGAAATTAATTAAGTACCCCTTCTCCACTGGATTAACCAAAACATTCTGTTTCATTTAGTAATGAGAACTTCTTTGATATGCAGACTGGGTGCTGCCCGCTGAGCTGGCACTGCCATAATCCTGTCCCCATCCCTGGGGATGCCTTCCTGGCTGAGCCCAGGGTGCCTTTGGATGTCTGGGCTCTGCCTGACGCTGGTCACCCTCCCCAGCCCAGCCTGGCCCATCTTGCTGGGTCTGCAGGATGGGGCTGGTCAAGGGGGTGCCTGGTGTCACATCCTGCTCCAAATCCACAGTCCCACAGAAAAGCCCTCCATGGAGAGAACCTTCTCATGTCTGATTTAATTAACTAATCAATTTTGCTTTAAGAGCAAGATCAAGATCTAAGAAGCACACACATTATCTTCTCAAAACCCCTTCTGTGTACACGTAATATGGCATGTGAATGATGTTTTCTGTAAAACAATTTGGAACAGAGCTGAAAGAGTCTGACTCCAGGACCTGTGAATCTCAGGCTGAAAAGAGAGAGCAGGTGTCAGCACTGTAGGTGAGTCTTACCAGTCCTTCAAAAGCAAAAACAATTTAAAGCATTTGGCTATAGGTTCTCCTGGAGGCATGGGAACTTTCTAGAAGCTGTATGGATACTCTGACTCCCCACCTTCATGTCTTCAAAGCCTGAAAACATGAACCCTCCCCTTGATTCCCAGTGCCACGCCTGGATCTCCATCTCTTCTAATTCTCCCTCTGGGCAGAGGTCAGGAC
>NW_026623327.1:925906-936522 GCF_030028575.1 Malurus melanocephalus | reverse complement strand
TGTCTCCAAACTAGAGGAACATCATCCCTGCTGTCTCCCTTTTCTGCTGAGTTCGTCATGGGGAACCATAAATTGCAAAATGTTTCCTTCCTAAACTCCACTGACCCTTCCTAGCCAGGTCTGGAGCTCACAGTATCACTACCAGGAGACTTCTGTGAGGAGGTAAAAGGAGGGCAGATGGCTTCTCTCTAGGTTTTGCCTTTCCTTTTGGCTCCTGTTCATCCTCATCTGTCTTCCAGCATGAGGGAATGCAGAGGTCTCTGAACAGGCTACCCAGAAAATTCACTGCTGTGCCCTGCAAACTGGGGAATAAGGATTCCTGATCCATCACCACACTGCTGCCTGGCAAAAGGCAATAGAACACCCTGGGAATCAGCTGGGATGAAGCTGCAATAGGGCTACAGTGGATCAACACAGAGAATAAACAGTCACATCATTATATTTATACCTGAGGCCCTTGAGCCTCCAAAGTGCTCCTTGCACTGCAGAGCAGCAGCATGGCACTTGGAAGTAGGAATAAAAGCACCTCTTGGCACAGCCTGCCCTGCCTGGAACAAAGAAATGCAGCAATCAGTGTGTGCAAGCAGCTTGGTTTGCCTTTTCAGAGCTGCAGGCTTGTAACTATCACTGCTGACTGTCTTTATTCAACAAGAATAATGTCAAATGCTTTTCTGGCAGAAAAAAAAAAAAAAAAAAAAAAAAAAAAATTTTAAAAAAAAAAAAAAAAAAAAAAAAAAAAAAAAAAGCAGACTTTGACACACATTAACCCCATTAGTATGGTGTTAACTTTTGACTTTAATTCTGGCACAGTGTTAGGGATACTTAAAAGCAGAACAAAATGAAAGGAAATGTTAAGCACATTCCTCTTTCCCTTGAAAATGGGAACAATAATTTAAGGGTAATGTCACGAGATGGTTTCATGTCTGTATCTTGCTTAGAGTGTTACCAGAGGTAATCTGGGCGACTTGCAAACAACAGCTGAAAAAAAGAAACTTGTAGTATGGCTTTTAAACCTTTACCCATTAAGTAAATTCAGATGTGTGTCTTAGGAGGAATAAAACTATTACTAGAGTGATACATTCACAAATTGATGAAAATGTAATGGTGATAAAGCCGTATAATGCAAAAATATCATTAATTATTAAACTTACTATATTATCATTTATGCCAGCATTTTACATACAGAGGAACTATTCTTAAGAAACCTTTTTTAGGAGAGTAAAACCCCTAAAGAGGTATATTTATGTTCTGGGAAAGGCTGCATAGGCTGCATCCAGAGGTTTAATATTTGGCACGATGTTACTTGCAGCTTCTGTTGCAAAAGGTGTCTGAGGAAATTAGGAGCCATAAATTACTAATTATATAAAACTTCCAATAGCCAAATAATGGTTGCTTCCAACAGTGAGATTAATATAACAAAAGCCAGTATTCTGATTTCCCAGGATTGCAAGATGGATAAACACGAGGCACAAAAAGAGGGATGCATTCAGCACTCTTTTAAGGTAAACCTGGATTCTATTTTTCAATGGTTGCATATATTTACTGAAGGAGAAATGTGGAGTCAGCAGCAATTGCATGGAGAAACCACTATATCCTATGGCTGGTAAACTCCAAATATGCCACAGGGGACTGATTGGAAGTTACCTGCAGCTCTCTCATTATCACAGCACTTTGCGTCTCTGGTGACTTTTTTCACGGTAAGCAGATTGCAGAGGAGCGAATGCAGGATGAAAAAATATTTTATAGGAGACCCACACTTCATCTCCTGCATTGAAGCACAGAACAAACACTCTTAACTCTTCCGTAGCTCTCGTTATTTGTTCTTCCTGCACTGGTGATACCTAGTTTTGTCAGGATTACCCCACTGTGTCTATTTGTAAGTACTATAAAAATGAAAAAGATGATCCACACAGAGGATTTTTGCATTTCCCTTTGTAATTGAATGGGCAGAGGGTGAGCTTGAATTCTTCAAACTATGTTCATGTGGTCAGCACATCTAGTAGAGGGAGAGAGAGGCAGCCCAGGTCTCCCAGACCTTTGCTGAGGTGTGAGAACGTTCCCATTGACTGGTCACACTTGTGTCACCTCCTGGTCCGTGCTGGGAGCTGTGCAGGTGCAGAGGGTACTGAGACACTGACAGCTTGTCCCTCTGCTTGTCCCTTTGCAGCTCAACTGCAAGTGGTCAGCTGAGACCGAAGGGTTTTATGTCAGCAGGCCCTCCTTCCTGTTGAATAAGAAGATCTAGCCACTTTGGGGTTTTTTATTGTATGAAGGGGAGCATTTATCTGAGCTTTATGTGCACTAGGAGCAGATTATGTTATTTGGATGTTCAAATTAATGCAGGGGTTTTTTTTGCTGTCAGACAACATAAAATGCATTGCTTGGGATTTCTCTGAACTTTCATATCACATTTGTTGTAAATTACTTAAACTAACAGGAGTGAGGAATGTGGTATTATGCAGCACAAGAATTTTAGCTGAGATAACACAGAAATAATGGATGTTCCTTTATAGTCTCAAAATTTGTTAGAGTAGTATAATTTATACTGTAGTAAATGAAATATTAGGCCATACTCAGAATATCATTGTATTAGGCATTATAAAGATATACCATAACTGATTGTTTGTGTCTCAGAACTATGATCTAAGAGCCTTAACAGAGCAAAAAAGCAGCAGAAGGGAGAGAAGGGTGACAAAAATATCTCAACAACTGAAGTGTGGTTCATAGCCAAGCATTAAAAGCAAGGATCTCACCACTTCTGATGCTGTCCTCTCTCCACGGGCGCCAGATCAAGTGATGTGATGAGCAAGGTGTCACTGCTCCCAGAGTGGAGGTCACTCTGCTGGCCAGAGCTGCACCAGGCACCACCAGCCTGAGGAAGGCTGTGCTGTCTCTCCACTCAGCTGCACGGGTGACTGAAAGCTGAGAGTGCTTGGTGTCTGCCAAACTGCAAATTTCATTGTAGGCTTGATTTTTGAGCTTTATTTTCCTGTCAGTGACTTCTGCTGCATCACTTTCAAAAGTGACCAAACATCAAAACCTTTCAGTTAATATGCCAAACATTACAAAAGAAATTTAGAAGCCAAACTCAATGTGATTTTTCTTGTTGCTTTAGAAATACAGCTTGGACAGTGTGGTGGGCTGTCCCTGGCTGGACAACCGGTGCCAGTGACCAAAGTACTCTGTCACTCACCTCGTCAACTGGACAGGGAAGAGGAAAATACCGTGAAAGGCTCATGGGTCTGATGGGTGTCTGCAGAGCAGAACCTCTCACTTATTCTCACTCCTCTTCTCTGGCAGAAGTTGACTGTGATAGTTGGATATACAAGAGTAGTAGTTGGACATGGTAAAACCAGTAAACATGCTATAAGTTGCAGCAACCTTTTCTGGAGTCATGGGTTTTCAGCTTATTTTTCCTGCTTTTTCTGTTACTTCCTTGCATTAAAGGAAGAACAAGTAAATGCTATTTAGTATCCACCTATCAAATAAAAGCACTGCAGTTAAAACCTCTCGATAAATACATGTTCTTGAAATAGGCTTCCATGCAGAACCAGACAGAGTGTGTATATCTTTCATATGATTATTTCAGCCCAATATTTTTTTCTCAATAAGGTTAATATTTTATTTCATTTTAGCTCCCATAAATTCCTCAGAAGCACACCATAAAAAGGTGACAAGAGGTATCTAATTTCATAGTAGGAAGTCAAGGAAGTCATTGCAGGTCCATTGAGTTAGCTCCCAAGCACTGATTTTCTAATCATACTTGGAAGCACATCTGCCTTCTCTTCATTAGTGTGAGTAATTAGTAATTAATAGGAATATGCAGCCTCAAAGAAGGCAACGCAGAGGCTTTCCAGCCTGGATCTCCCTCAGTGCAAATAGAAATACTGATTAATGCAGTCTCCCTTCTGATTCTCCTCTACCCTCTTTCCACAAGCATTTCTCCAAATCCACTTCTTCACTGGCTGCTCAGAGCCATGTCCTATGTGCCACCAAGTAACATCAATCCCCTCACACCAAGGGTGTCACAGCCTGCTGCTGGTAGCCCCATGAGCTCTGACAGAGCCTGTCCTGGCCCCAGGAGCTCTCAAGGAGCCCCAGGCTGTGGCAGGTGACATCTGCATGTTTATGGCCTCACAATGGGGATGCTGCTGAATCTTCAGCTCAATGTGCTCTGAATCAATCCCGACACACAACCGCTCCATAATACCAATGTAAGAATACAAACTGTAAATAAATGCACAGTGCAGTAAGTGGAAAGCAGCATTTATTTCCCATAGGTTTTTGTCTCTTTCCTGCTCTCTTAGGATTTCTCATCATCTTCCTCAAAGATGCCCATTTTGTATGTAAAAATACCATTAAAAAAGTGTTGGCCCTTAAGCTAACTTAGGGGAGTTTGCTCCTTGTTTGTGGATCAGTTTTCAGGGAGCAAAAGCTGATGAGAAATCAACCTACCAATTCAAAAAAGAGGCAACCACCAAAGTCTAAGAAGTTATTTCAGAAAGCTGAAGCAGAAACAGCAAGTTGGTTTCCCAAAAGACAGCAGATTCCAGAGATGGGCAGAGAGACACTTGTATGAGGGAGAGGAAAAAGAAAAGAACCTGGAAAATTTGTGCCTCAGCCTGAAGAGTTCCCCAGAAAATGAGGAAATGAAGGCATGGGGATGCATAGCAGACCTGCACGGTTTTTAATCTAGATTTATTGTCTGTCATGGGAGTAAAAGAAAGAAGAATCAGTCGAGGAGAGCTTTAGAGTGCATCAGTCCAACACATGTAACCAAGCCATGGCACATGGCTACACAGCTTCTCCTCATTTCTTTCTGCCCTTCCATAATGGCTTTGTCCAGCTAAAGAAATGAGTTGCTTATGGATCTTTTCCGTGGGTGGATCTCATGTGTCTGGGTTCACAGGCTGCATAGGGGTGACCCTGTCACTAAGCTGCTTTGCCCCACTCCAGCTCCTCAGGGCCCAGACTGAAACTCAGGGGAAGTTCAGAGAGGCTGAGACACTCTCAGATCCAGTCCGGTGGGAAAGGTTGCTGGCCCCACTATAGGCAGAAAATGGGAAGCAAAAAATAGCCCATTTAAACCTTTAAGCCTATGGAAAGATATGCTAAAAAAGCCTTTGTCCCACATTATTCTTCCCAATCGTCTCTCAGAGGATGGCTTCCTAAGAATCACAAACCACAGAAACCTGTTTTCCTGCTGATGTTTTGTAGACAAGCATTTCTGAATTCACAGCTGATGTCAGACCGTCTCAGATGTGTCTGTGTGCAGGATGGAAAGCCAAATTAATTCTTTAACCTGAAGAGTGGTCTTGCATGAGTTGAGGGTCGTGCTTCTGACTTTTACTTTATTACTGGTAGGCCATGTTGATCTAACTGATCAAAACTGGCAACTCCTTCTCTCATAATCTTTAGGATTATTGTTAAGCACCACCCAAAGTTTGTTCTGACAGATTTGTCTCCGTATGGTCACACTTCATGTCAACACAAGATACTTTGATAAGAATTTTTAAGTACTGCAGCCAATACAGGCTTAAATCCAGCCACACTACTTCTGTAATATTGTCTATTTAATATCCACTGGTGTACTCCATGTTTGTTTCAATGCTCTCTAATTAGATTATTAATATGTTATGACCATTAATTAGTATGATTTTCTTTAGTAAAATTTCTCTCTTGCCTCTGTAAATTGTCTTTCGTCGTGTGCATGCCATAAGCTGATTGCATCACTAGTTAGAGTCCTGCCTGTTTTTTTTGGTGTAAAAACCTTTGAGAATCCTTTTTCATACTCACAGTAACAGCAGCATTAGTTACATCAGCACCAGTCCTGGGGTTTGGTTATAAAGCAGTGCCTGAAGCCAGTTGATGTGGTTAATATCAAACTGACTTGGTGTCTGTTGGAATCTCAGGGGAAGAAGTTCAAGTTCTAAGTAACACTGGTATCAATTATAGAAACTAAATATTTTCTTATTTGGAGTAATGGGCAGGTTTTCTCACCATTGTCACCTATCATGTTCCAAAATGAAGATATCATTTTATTACATTGCATTTGGCCAACAATGCTTGAGACATCCTGATCTTTTTTATTCATTGGTCATAATTTTATTGTCACTCTGACAATATACATTTTTCAATGCTGGAATATAGCCATGCTCAAAATTTAATACACAAATTTGTCACTGCCTTTAATCCATAAATACTTTGGTGTCTTAGTATTTTGCAAGGTACACAACAAACTTGATTATCAATTATGTTAAGAATTTTTTTTTTTAAGCCACTCTTTTATCTAAAAGGGTCTTAAACATTATGGAAAGAGCCTTTTGAGAATAACTCCTGCATGAAAAGCCCTGCAAGCATCGCGAGAGCTCTAACTCCTTGGCCCTGCCTGTAAGGAGGGAAATACGGAATTTGTTGTGTATACAAGTCCTTTGCTTGACTCTTAGTAGGGTCATGGAAATCAGAGCCTCGGGTGCTTTAAATTCGTGGCACAAGCATATCCAACTGGGTGCAGAAAGTACAAATGCTTCACATTGAGAAAAAAGCACATGTTGTTGTTGGGTCCCGAATTAGCTGCCACAGACATTCATTATTATTGTTATTATTACTGTTATGGTTTTTGAAGAACTGCCATTTGTGGAGTAACCTTCACACTCCTCAAACTATCAGCAGAAAGGTTTTCCTATTCTGAAAACAGGACAAGACCTTCCTTTCTTTCTCACATTGGGTTTGTGGGTGCAATGCATCCAAGCCATTCAAAATGCATTCAGTACACCGTCATTCTCTAATAATCAGCTTTAGTCCTTCATGTCTAATGAAAAATTAAAGACATGCTTTAGGGTATGCCCATGTTAACTTCTGCAACTGCAAATGCTCTAAGGTTCTGAATGTGATCTGCGTTCATTATGTCTTGATTTCAAACTCTTTAATTTGGAAGCACTCTTGCCAGGCTTTGCAATTTGTATGGCCAGTGTGTGTTTTGCCAGCAAGCCTGACTTAAAAGATCATAACCCTAACAAAAAATCTACAAAAGTAAAAAAAATTTAAGATGTCAAGATTTCTCTTGGCTGCTCGATCATGTTCTCTTTGCTCCTATTTGGATTATTTTCTAGCTGAGAATAATACTGTCATGCATCCAAATACCATGATGGTACGTGCACACAAATCTTTTAAATTAAAATAACCAATACTTGTAGTCAGCAGTGGAAAAGTATAGAATAAAGATTATATGCTTTGGCCAATAATCACAGGAAATTTTCTAATGAGTTGTTATGCAGTTCCTAAGATTGGTGGAAAACAGGGCTAGGGGGTTAGAATTTGAGGGTTTGTTTTTTGTTTAAAATGCTGCCTAAAGGGTGGATATGCAGCTGTCAAGACAGAGCTTACGGTCTATGGGCAGACAAGTCGGTGTGGCTGAGATTGGAAACCTGTTGGTCCATAGCACTGATGTGTTTGAAAGCAATATGATTCTATCCCCTAGCAGAGTAATGTCACATATAAAACTAGCAAACAAAAATTCAAAGCCTATTTCTCTGAATCTGACCCCCCTCAGTCCTACAGAACGAGACCTGAAGACCAGGAGATGAGAGAATCACTATTTTGCAAGGAAATCCTATTTTGATCTGTGAGCTCTGTGGTGCAGGGGATCAATCCTGCTATCAGAAGGAAGATCAGAAATTTCAAACAGATTTTTTCAAAAAGTACCAGAATTCATATTGACTAGACACCACCCATGATTGCACAGCAAAACTTGATTGTGTCATTTTACAACTTTGAAAGGAAAAAACCTTAATTTTGCAGTTTCAGTTTTAATTATAGTTGTCAAGGTTTAACCCCAGCCAGCATCCAGGCCCCAGGCAGGTGCTTGCTCATTCCCCCACCAGTGAGATCAGGGAGAGAATCAGAAGGGGGAAAGTCAAGAAACTTGTAGGTTGAGAAAAAAACAGTTTAATAGGGAAACTAAAACACATGTAAGCAAAGCAAAGTTACTTGGGAAGACAAAATGCCATCTCTCCAAACATCCCTCCTTCTCCTTTTCCTACCCTCTTATATACTGTGATGCTGTGGGATCTGGAATATCCTCTTAGTCAGTTTGGGACACCTGTCCCAGCCATGTGTCCCCCCAGTCCCAGCCCAGTCTCCTCTCCAGTGTGGCAGCACAAAAAGCAGAAAAGGCTTTGGCTCTGTGCAATCCCTGCTCAGCTATAACAGAAACACCTCTACATCATCAACCCTGTGTTCAGCACAAATCCAAAACACAGGCTCCACACCAGCCATGGTGAAGAAAATTAACTCTACACCAGCCAAAACAAGCACAATAGTGAAATTAGATCATTTGGATGTGTTATTTCCTACGAATATTTCAAGTAAGGTTAAAATTATAGTTTGTATATATGATGTAGATGTTCAAGAGAAGGAAATGTGTTATCTTCTTTTATTCTTGCAAGTCAGCTGTAGCAGAAGAGATTTTTAGAGGGAAAAAAAAAAAGACACTTCTGATGCTTGAGGGTGGTTTTTTTTGTTTTTTTTGTTTGGGTTTTTTTTTTTTTTCTGGATATCAAAGCCTTACAACAAACAGTGAAGCTGTGAGAGATTTGTAATGAAAAAATCACAGGAGTCTTTTACCACGGAGTGTATTAACTAACCTGACTACCAGGGAGGATACAATTTCTCTCTGCCAGTCCTGTGAAAGTTACCTGTGTCACTAGAAGAAAGAATAGCAGCCTAGTACACGTATTAGAGTAATGACAAATTAGTGACAGCTTTGAAAAGCCGGGGTGCAAGTGTGCTTGGGGGAGAAGCCCCTGGCAGCCGTGGCTCCATGCTCCAGGTATCGGAGTCATCACCGGCTGGATCTCCGGGCAAGGCAGATCAGAGCCAGCTCAGAGCTGAGCACGAGGAGCCACAGCCAAATTAGCAAGAGCGTGCAGTGGTGATTTTCTGCCAGCACGTGTCACTGGTATTCTAGACAGCTCCCAGCTTGTCTGCTCCGTGCATACCAGGCCACCAGCCCTGCCTCACGGCGGGAATATTTTGGGGCAGTTCGCTTAAGCAGGGCCAGCTTTCCTTTTCCAAGGTCAACTGGTGACCCAGGAAATAGCTTCATAAAAAGCGCCGTGCCATGGGCAGGCCAGAATGCCCCGGGAATCTTGGCATTACGAGTGCCATGTGCTATTTTTGCCTCTCTCTTGAGCACCAGAAATAGCAGCAGCAGCAGCGTGTGTCCATGCCTGGCGGGGCTGGGAGAAGGATACGGCCGCACGGAGCTTTGGCGTGGGCTCCCTGCCCTCCGTGGGCCACATGGACAAGGCCAGCAGGGACCAGGTGTGCTCTGCAAGAGCTCCAGGGCAAGGAAGGGAAATGTTGGGCTTTTCCCAGCAGAGCTGATGTGTATGAGCGCCCCGTGCCCCTGGATTTGGCCTGGGGCTTGGTTCTGGCTCAAGTGCGATGGCATCTGCTGTCACTGCTGCAGGTGACAGAGCAGCCAAGGTCTGATGGCAGGGTCCAAAGAGAAAGAGATGCTACAGAGCTCCAGAGCCTGCACTAAAAGGGAGGGCAGAATTTTCAGTGAAAATGGACCAAAAGGAGGGGTGAAAAAGCTTACAGCCATATGGCCATGCAGCTAGAGAAAGATAGAGTGTCTCTTTTCAGCACACCAGTCCTGTCAGAATGGACTTGCACTTGAAAACTCTTTTCTTTTATGACATTTTTGGTACAAAAACCTGACTTTCTGGCTCAGGAGAGCCCTACCTAACTGCCATTGAGCTTTCAATGCTCAACACCACTTGCCTCCTGGATTTTGGACTCTGAACTGCTGCCGGTGGAGAACCTGCAAATATTTGCTGCTGCATCCTTTGCTGCAAGGAATGAGCTGTCTGCAGGCTGGGAGTGCAGCTGGGCTGCTGTGCCTCAGACCATTCTGGCTGGACCTGGCAGAAGTTGCCTGTGCAATTCCTGCTCAAGCAATGCACCTTCTTAAGGAATCTCTTAGAGCATTTGTTCTCAAAAACATGAAAACACAGGAAAGCGGAAAATAATAAGTGCTCCAAATCAACTGCTCCCACTGAAGAGTGATCAGCTCACCAATCCTGATCACAGGATCACATGTTAAAAGATACACATGTTAACTATCAATAGCAGCATCATATACATACTGCTGGAAACAAGCAGAGACCATTTCTCCCACATTTACCAAACAGAACAGCTTAATTCTCAACTTTCTGAAGCCTAAGTGCCTGGAAATTACAAAATTAGAGATGGGAAATTGGTGTGCAAAAATTTAAAAGTGCTTTATGAATACCAGTGTTTGCATGTCTTGTTTCTGATCTAAATAATATTTAACCAGAAAGCATAGCAGCCCCAAGAAAGACTAAGGAGAAGGTCATTCTGGGGCCACATATTTTGTGCATGTAATACTGGTGGTGAGGAGATAATGTGAAACACTCCTGTCTGCTTTATATGTTATGCCTTAGAGAAAGGCCAGAATGTTATGGAAGAGTTAGTGACCTGGCAAAGCTTTTAAAAAGAGTTAAGAGCTGTTTTCATATGCCACATAGCCAGGAGGGAACTTGAAGAAGGGACTTAAATGCAAATGTTATAGTTGTATTTCTGATGAT
>NW_026623327.1:899509-925830 GCF_030028575.1 Malurus melanocephalus | reverse complement strand
AAAAAAAAAAGAAAAAATCCGAATGCAAAACTAAAAAAAAAAAGGGAGAAATCTATAAAAAATAGAGGAAGCAGTGGTGATCTTTGTCAGTACTCACCACAGTTAAAATGAGGATATATTTCAAACCCTGTACATCTGCAGTTAAGGTTGTTCCCTCATCTAGGCATGATGCAGATTTGGATTGTTTGCAAGCAGGTAGTATAAATAGTATCTTGTTCTGTGCAAGAGTTCCTAAGGACATAGAGAGAGTTTCTCTCAGTCTGTCCAAAACATTCTATTTGCACATGCAAAAGGTAGACAATTTTTGATCAAGTTACTAATTCTTTATTTTACTCATGTGGGATCACACACTGAAGTTTTTCACCCACCATGACCGAATCTCCACAAGCACCAATTGCCCAGACCTGGGACCTGACCTGAGCGAATCGAAGCCTCTCGTGGCCCTTTCATGCACCATCTGGAGTTTCCTTCCTATGGGCATCGGGCCATGGGGGCAAAGATGGGAAGAAAAACTTCATGTTCTGCCCTCAGTATTTGTAACACGACCGCGACGTGTGCCTGGAGCTGGGAAGTGCCTGGAGTTGGGAAGTGTTTCTGAATCCCACCAGGCTCTCACAGCCCATTCCTGCAGCTCATCCTGTGGGCAGCAGAGGCTGACAGCACAATCCAAGGGCAGGCACTGCCTCATCTGTGCACAACTGAGCCCTGAATGCTCTCCTGCAGGGTCGAGTCCACTCTTGCCTCCTTGCTGGACTCACAGAAGGACCCCATTCCCAGTGCTGGCATGGGGGTGGGCAGACAGCGTGCAGGAAGTAGGGCAGGGGAGAGGGGGAATGGCAGGGAGAGGAGGAGGTCACATCCCCCTTGGCTGTCCTGCTAAATCCACACCTGAGTTTCATTACGTTATTGCCTTACAGCTGACATCTCATTATGGAAGCTCACAGAAGGCCTGGACTTTTGAACCCAAGAGCAAAGGTCAATTTTTGCCACTAAATCAAGGTGGCAGAGGAAACATATGGTCCATGGTTGATCCCTCCTCCCTGTCCTGATTTATTAGAAAACAAGAATTGATTTTTAGGAACAACTGTCTTTGCATTTATTTTCTTTGTATTTGGTATTTGGGATCAGTTTGATCTCTCTAAAAAAAAACAAAACAAAAAACCAAAACCCAAATAAAACCACACTTAAAACCTCCAGTAAACCTTTATACACAGGTTTTCATTTAGGTACTTGATATTGTAATTTTTTTTTTTTTTTTTTTACTTCAGAGATGATTTTAAGCTGTTGTCCCTGACATTGCCTTCTGTTGAACTCTGTTACAGCCCTTACCTGCAATCCCTCTATGTTTTAGTAAGTTTTTATCCTCTATCCATATTCCATTGTGGCTGCTTTTGGCTCACATCCTGCACTAACATGGTCAAGAAATGCAAACATGGTAGGAAAAAACCCCCATAGGTGAGCTAAAAGTCCTTCTCTGGATAATTTGTATGCTCTTCCCAGCTAGCTGTAATAGCATCAAATGGAAGTGATAAGGATACTGCTAAAATTGCTTTAATTAACGTCAGTTTTACAGCCATAAATCATTAATAATTCCCATGTTAAATTTTGGAAAAGGCCTAGATTTTTTTGGCCATTGCCACCGTTTGTCTGGAACTTTTCCCACTCTCAGACCTTTTGCTTGTTCTTCTTACTCTTGTCCTGATGTTTTCCCTATCAAGTGGAGCTTCCATCTGGCCTGAATGTGTGCACAAAGTTACTCTCCTTCAAGCGTGACCTAACTCCACTTTCTCTCTGTGCCGGGCCTTTTTCTAATTCCAGAGGTAGACGAGATGCTGGGAGTGGTTGCTGCCCTGCCTTTCAAGAGACAAAATCATTGATTGGAGATTGTCTTCCCATATTAGTGTTTTATTGAAATTCAACAATACTTGGGATGTATACAGAGAGAGGCTGAGCACATCCCTGATACATCTACATGGATTAAGCTTTTTCTTTGGAATGGGATAAAGTCACTGCTTCCATCATTTCTTGCTTCCATGTATTAATGAAGGTGAATAAAATATTTAAATTACTCAGCAGCTCATATGTTTTACTAGATGCTGACTTTCCAGTGGCTATTTATCAGGCCTTTTTTTAATTCCATTTGGGAGCTTGGACTAGTTTGTCTTCGCTGTTTTATACATATTGACAGAATTCTCTTCTGCTGGAGGGAATCCATTTTTTTAGGAAGGCTGTGATTCTCCTATGGTTTCAATTTTGATTTCTATTTATATACTTCCCTTACTTAACGGCATTCAGCTGCCCTGTTTGCTGTGTCATTTGTATGCAGACGATATTCGGATATCCTCTCAGTCCCTTCAGAGCCTACAAAGAAGTTTGATGTTTTGTGTAATTGCCTCTGTGATATTTAATCACGGGCAACTTCAAATTTTGTTAAACTTAACACAGACAAAACTGAGTTGCTATTGATTAGTTCACTGGCGCAGAGGTCTCAGGTGTCATCTGTGGTGGTTTCCATTTGTGGTAGTTCTTTTATCCTTCAGATAATGCTTGTGACCTTGGGGTCACTGTGGATTTGGTGCCTGCTTTTGAAGCCCACATCAATCATGTAATTAAAGTGTCTTACTACTGTCTTTGGAATCTAGCTGGGCTGAGACCTATGCTCTTTCTAGCCCACTTGCTAAAACTTTAATCCATATTTTTTTTGTCTGACTTGACTACTGCAACTCTTCCATGTGCCCTCCACTGTTTGCATTAGGGACACAGGCTGGCTATTTAGGAATACACAGTGAATTAACCATGTTCATTGAATTCCATTCTAAGTAGAAGATGTATTTTTAAGATGTGACTAGACCCTGGGTATCACTTGACTGCTTCTTAGCAGGGTGCTTTTAATGATATTTCATTTAACAGGATACTCTTTCCAGAAAGACCAGGACAATTTTACATGAATCATATCAATTTGTGCTGTTATTTTTCAACCTGTTTCTGAATGTGGATGGCTTCAAATGATTAGAATTTCAAGATTGCTGTCACTTTGTGTTATTAAATGTTATCTATTTGGCAAATTGCAGCGGCTTTGGTTATGATTCCATTACAATCCTGTCTTTGCTTGCTTGTCACTTTGGGGGTTAAAGATTTCCAAACCAGTGTCTACTAAAAGATGACTTGCTTCAGTTTCAGTAGAATTTATTTGCAACAATCCTTTTCTTTTTGCCAGTAGACTGTCACAGGTCACGTTCTTCTCTCGCTTGTGTCTGCAGAGTTCACTGGGATTGTACAGGATTAACAGAAGCCTTGACCATGATGCAGAGTTGTAAGATTTATAAACAATCCAGATAAACCAATACAAGTATGCATGTAAACACTCATCTAAGTTTAAAATTTGTTCAACTTTATTTAATGTAGGCTGATTGCAGGTAGTGTGAAGTCACACAGAATCAAATGAAAGTAAAAAGTGATGCAGCCCATATAAAATCGTGCCATGTATTTGTATTTTTGAAAAGTTAAGGTGCAAACATATCTTAACAGCGGGCTATTGCCACATACACCTAATTATGGCAAAGATAAATGCTAGAAAAGGTAATCCACGAAGGAGCAGGACAACAGTTGCATGTATCTGAAATGATTCCCCCTGAAATCTCTTGAAAGAAAGAGTAACATGGAACACAAGTGGGTTAGCAAACATGCATGCCATGGTGACAAAGCAATGCAGTTCTGCTTCTGTTGCTTGACACAAAGGATCTCTGCTGAGACTGCAGGAGACAGGAAGCTGTCTAGCACTCAAATCCAACAAAACCGGCAAGAGTACAGACATTTTATTTGGTTTTTCTTTCAGTCAGGTTCTGTAAATAAGTGCCTGAAACTATTCATTAGCATTGCTACATGCAGTCTCAGTGTTTATAGGGCAGCCAAATGGGTGAATTTCACTGCAGCAAACTGCTACAGGAAAGATTAATTTGCTCTGAATTAAGTGGAGTAGTCTATTGTCTACCTTTGCTGTGATGGTTTTTGTCTACATGCCCAACTCTAACCCAAGGCTGTTCACTTAGATGTGAAAATCAGATGCATGGGATAAACTGAATGTTTTATTTATAGCAAGAACATTAATATACAACATGCTGTGCACTCTGAGCAAGGATGGGCTAATGGCGCTCTGGAGCAGCTTGTTCCTCGCTGAAATGTGAACTTTCATCTCTGACAAAGAAGTGCAGGAACACTCTCTGAAGTTGGATGCTCTTCCTGAATCATTACAAAATCGTCTGGCAGTCACTGCAAGTGTTAATTGCTGCAATGAGAAGATAACTTAACCTACCTCTCTAATTAGAGAAAGCACACTGGCCCAAGCAAGGGAAATGGCTGAAGCTTTGCCTAGTCGTCCAAAATGGATCCCAAAAGAGATTAGATTAATTTTTCAGTGCCTGAACAGCACTGCCTGCTTTCCTGATGTCCGTCTGCAGCCTCTGTCTGCAGGCTACTGAACTCAGAGGAAAGGGGAGGTGTTCTCAAACTGCCCTCCCTCAAAGGAATGAAAGAAACCTGAAATTAAGTAAGAAATTTTCCAGATGAGAACTTTCATACAGAAGTTATCCCAAAGTCTCTGGAGAAGTGCAGTTTTTGTATCAAATATGCAAAGCCTTGTTTAAAGCTTCTGCAAGCAACTGATTTTTTTATACCTCACCCACAAATGAAGCTAATTGATTTTAATTTGGCAGGAGCAAGAATTATTCCAAAATAGTGTGCTAAAGATGTTACTCACTTCACAAGGTGTTGCAAAATCAGTTTCTTCCCTTCCCACCTGGGCTCACAAAGTCTGCAGGAGCCATCCCAAAAAAACAGGAGAAGCTGTCAGCCTTTTCCCACCTCATAACACAAGGGTCAAACACAAAAACAAAGAGGGTGTAGCGTGAAGAAGTATTTATTCTGCATTATGATGTACTGCTTTTTTGGCAGCAGCGGAATTTCAAAGAGAATTACTTTATCTCTAATATGGACATGAGTAATAGATGGCAGAATGTACTGAGACTTATATAGGCAGATTTATGAGGCGTGCCAGAAAGCAGTGGCCTGCTGAGTTTATTTAAAGCCATACATCCTGAGCGAGTCTGCAGCAAGGACTGGAGCAGCCCTTGTCCTTCTTGCTGTAAAACTGTCTCAGACTGGCGAAGGTGACTGTGGCACCACTGACTCCTGCCCAGAAGAGCAGTCTCGAAGGCTCCAGCAGCTATGTGGAACTTCTTCTTTAGTGAGTAGGCAGCTGTGGGTTTTTTGAAGCAAAAGTCTCTCTGTGTAAGACTTGGCAGACTGTGCAGTGAAACAGAGCTCTACATAGCTGCAAACTTCATTGCAATAGAGTTTGAAGATGGTTTGCTCACTTTGGTCAAATTTAGACACTTGGCCTCAAAGCCTGTTGGCACTTTGATGTTTATATCCTCTAGTTAGTAAAAAAATAACTTTTTGTGACTCCAGAAAAACATGCCCTAGAAAAGCATGAGAACACTTCAGCATCCCTGAGGAGGAATGTAATGTTCAGCTGCTGTATAATGAAGAGAGGTGGAACTTGACTTGTAGTGGAGTAACTGTGCAGTAAAATATTCAGAACCCATAATGTTTCATGGGGCCAATGCCCCTGGGAAGAGAAATAAACTCTTTTCTATGGCAGAGCAATAAATATTTATATATCGTATTGCCCAAAGACCTCCATCAGAAGGGACTGAGAGGGAGCTGAGTTTGCAGAAAAGAAAGAGGTGCAATCCTTCTTTTGCCTTTACAACCTGAAGGCACAGACAGGCAGGGAGGAAGAGCTTGTTCCTAACACATTTAAAGAAGCTAGAGTGTTGGAGAACTTGCAGGGAATTTGGCAACTGTTACAGGAATGCTGCTTTTCCCCCTTCTTTGTCTCCTGTTCAGGAGTGAATCACATGTGATCTTTGCCCAACACAGATGACAGGTTTCACTTTTTGATGGAAGGAATATTGATTATAACCAAGGACCTTTTCTGTGTTGTCCAAGTAACTGTTTAGCCCCTGAAGACGGAAAGGGAAGAATCACACCTCTCTCGGGTGCACAACATGAACTTTCCCAACTATTAAAAATGCCCATTGACACCATCTCATCTTAGAAGGCCATCATTGTTTGAGAAAAACAAGAGACTCAAAGATTACAGGGAAATCATTCTCACCCACACAGACTGTGCTAAAGGTATTTTCCAAAGGCACAAGTCTCCTGTACTTCAATGTAACACCCACAGCACCTATTCATAAGGCATCACATGAAAGAAATAAGTTTCAACTTGATTTTCTACTTTGGGGAGTTTGAGTTATCTCCCTAAGACATCAAAACCACCCAACTACAGGGTTAAGTTAGATGAGTGAGGTCTAGTGGTTCACAGAGCACCACAAATAAGGCATCTCCCACTGCAGGCATGAGAAGAGACATTCTTTGCACACCCAGTAACTCTCAAGTGCTCTTCAGATGTTAATGAGTTAGAGAGGTACAATGTTCAGCTAAATTGGTCTGAATTTATCGATAGGCAAGCTAAAACATGATTCTTGTGAACAAGATGTCAAAAGCTGGTCTCTGATTTTGCAGATACTTGTAATTCTTTTCCATCCTGAACCAGGCAATGCATAGAGATGTCTGGGAATTTCCATAAAATCAGGTCTGGTTTCCTTTTCTGTTAAATATGTAAAATCATCAATAGCAGGATATTTTGAAGAAATATATGAATTTAGATGAAGCTCTGCTAGAAAAGGTGGCCACTCAAAACTGCTTCGCTTCCTACCTACAAGCTGCTAAGGAATCCAGATTTCTACGGTCAAGATTTCCAGGATGGTCCTTCCATATGGACCACCACAGACTTAGGAGACCACAGAATTCTGAGGGTTTTGCAGCATGGTTGAGAGCCCAGAAACACAGGCTGTAGCAGAAGTTTTTCAATATCTCTATGCTCCATTTTTCCAGGACCTGAGAGAAATCTCACAAGAATCAAGAAGAAAGAAAAGGCTCAGCTTAAATTGGAAAGCCTTTTGGTCTTCTAGGAGCAGCTTGGTAAGATGCAATTAAAAAAAAGGAAATATTTAGTTAGGTAATCAGGGCATACATATTTTATTTTTTCTCAATTATTTGTCAGAGTTGGAAATACATTTTCTGCAGGCGACTTCAGTATGTGTAGTTTTTTTGGGTTTTTTTGTTTGTGGTTTTTTGTTTTTTTTTTTTTAAATCAGGGCTGCACAAAGAAAAATATGAAATACTAGAATATCTCTCATTTCAGTCTTCTTGTTTCTTATCCAGCTCAGCCTTTAGTGAGGCTTAAGGTCCCTTTTTTCTTTCCCTATTCAATAACCACCTTTGGAAAATACTGAAAATGCTGGATACCAAAAATACCAATCAATATCACCAGGAGTGCATGGCACCAGTGTGAGAGGCAAGGCTGAGGGGCCAGGGAGAACCCAGGTGCTGAGACTGGAAAAACTGAAGGCAAAAGCAGGAAAACCCTGTTGGCCTCCCTAGCAGCTTTCCCAGTTTCTAGGAGAGAGACTCAAGATGGAATAATAATCCTCAGATTTTGGAGGAAGAAATGGGCACACAACAGGGAATGTTTTTGAAGATGTCAAGAGGAAATGCCAGGTGTACTCTGGTTCTGGGGACACCGCCTGGAAGGATTGCTGGAGGAGGGGCTGCCACCACCTTGGGTGGCCCAGGGGAGAGTCCATCCATGGCAGCTGGGGCTTTATTACACGTGTGGAATATTTATCCCTCTGAGCAAAACACTATCCCCATGTCTTCCTGGCAAGATGCTATCCTGCCCTGAGGTGTAGGAGAGAGGCTTTCAGCTGGGAGGCTTTAATGATAAGCAAGTGCAATTCAAAGGAGAAATGTAAATTGAAGTCTACTCCAAAACACTTCTTAAAGCCCTGAGTCATTAGCGGCTGAATCACATTATTCCTGTCAGCAAGATCTCTTCTCTAACATCATTCTCTATTTACTGTACATTACCTCATGGTCCTGGTCAAACTGTGCAGCTTTTACATGGACGTGAAGAGTCCTAGTCATTAGGATGAGTTTGGCATAATGCGAGCTTTATTTTCTGATGCTAGTTAGAAAGCAACAACCCCAGTCCAAGGATTTGCTTGGTACTCACACAAAAAGCATCTCCTAACAAGCGGGTCAAATACTAAGCCCTATTTGCTGTTTTCCACATTTCACTTATTTGCTGAAGCTCGTCGCTGTCTGCTACAAGGGCAGTTCTAAAAGTCAAAAGGTTACAGAATAAAGCATCACCCTTAAAAATTCATCATTTATCTGTCGAACAGTGACCTCATGGTGACTCTTTCTCAGCTTCAAAGCCATTGATTGCATGGCCCTTCATTTTCCTTCTGTAAATCCTATAAACAAGCCCCTCTGAGATGACAGGAGAAAATTTAACACACAAGCCTTGTCACATATGAAAATAATGATGCAGTATTAGATTAGATATTAGACTGATTACTACATATTTAGCTCTTTCCAACAGTTCATCATGTAAAATTAAATGATAAATTATCAGAAAAATTTTCAAATTTATAAAATGGTCAATTTTCAAATGTTTTAAAATTTGTTTATAGAATATATACTCTTCTAAGTATATGTGACTTTAGGCTTACCAATATTTCAGGTGTTGTATTAGGGAGATAAGCTTCTCTGATCCAGAGATGTCTATGAATTGTAGCTCCTTTAGGCATAGAGCTCTTGATGTTGGAAAGGCACAGGATTAGGAAGTTTAAGCAAGCTGAAAGATAAGGATCAAAGTTAAATTGAAAGTTACTTCGGTTCATTTGTTTCAGTGACTAGAAAAACCATATTATTAAAATAGCGAGTGAATTGTTTAGTGCCGTGCTTGACACGACTGCTCAAAGGGCAGAATTAAGGATTAGAAGTCGAAGAGTTAGACCTGAAGTCTGAAGAGAAAACGCTTAATCCTGCAATCAAACATCTACATTTACAGTGCCAAACTTCACTGCCAAGATATATTTCTTCAGCAGTGCTCCTGAGGGACCTGAAAGCCAGGCTAGGCTCTTTTCTCTCAGACACCACATTCTGCAGGGAAAGTTCTTTAGGCAAAACAGATCTCTGCATGACAGAGGTGTTTCCTGTAACACCTGTTATTTCTGGGCCTGGTGAATGAGGAGAAGGGCTTGGGACTGAATTCCAAACCCCAGTACAAGTTTCTGGGGTTTTTGCCAACAGTAGCACACAGTTCATAGTGAGCCAGAGCCTACATCCCCTGCCAGTTTGCAGGCCCTTTTCAGACACACCCTGACTCTGGCCAGCCTCTTAACCAAGAAAGTTATTGTTGGAATTGAACTTTTCCATGATAGCAGTTAAAGCACTCCTGGGGCTCCTGGGAGATAAAACCGCGGAGAGGAGTTTTGCCAGATCTACAGTTTGCAAATTACAGTGCTGGAGCTACTCTATCAATTCAGACAGCAGCTGGCCTCTGGCAATATTTTCTTCCTTCAGATTAATTAACATTTTCCCCTCAGCCCCCTGGTTATGGGCATGATTGTAAAATCTGTGCATGTTAGCAGAAGTTGTATCAGATACCGTTCACCTAGCCAGCTGTGTAGCAGTGATTTTCTACCTCTGCACAATCTCTCCTGTTGTTTCTGAGGTGTGGGAGACCTGGATGCTGAAAATGAGAATGGTCAAATCTCATGTGACTGGTCTGAAAGACTGTGAAATCTTTCCATTTCCCAAAAAATTTGTCCCACTGGGCTAATTATGCTTTCATAATAAGCAAAGCTATTGTCCTGTATGGAATCAGGTTTTCATTTTCAGAATTCAGGAACAGCCTCCTATGAACCACACCAGGTCAGGATTTCACAATTTGCTTCAGGGAAAGCTCAATTCCTATTTCTCCACCTCATGTACTACATACATCTCAGCTCCTCAGGCTGACAACAAATTTCCTTTAGGAAATCTCCTTGCTTCAGTCAGGCCTTGTTGGACAATGGTCTCACTATTCTTCAAGATTAATTATTCTCATTAAAAAAACTTATCCCTATATTACTGAGAAATATTCTGCTTTCAACACGGTATGAAATCATGATGCAAATGTATAAACTGTGGTGTAATTTTCAGCATATCTTCGAATCACCAGGTTGATAATATGAAATAATTCCAGTAGGAATCCTCATGGACAAAGCATGCTGTAACTGAGGTTTGCAAATAAGAAAATGCTGGAAAAGCAGGCTTACTTGTCAAATTTCTAAGAATTGCTTCCCTTGACACAACTTCAGCTCACTCTCATCCAATACTGAATCATAAAAAAATTGTAATTAAACAACAGAGATTTTTCACTATTTGAATTTTAAGCCGTTGTGTTGATTGAAGCTACTGAGAACCTTCAAAACATAAACTATTTCTAGCAGAGGAGGGACCAGGTATTTGACATAGAGATTACATGCATTGCCTCAGTTGTATGATAATGTTCAGTCTGCCTTAGCATTATACAACTGCCAGTGCTTTGTTCTCCAGATCAAGGTACCATCTTTCCCTTTTCATTACTTTACTGGGGCTTCTGGATGCATTAAATTAGTGGAAAAAAACTGCAGAGTAAAACTTAGGGTATGAAATCTGGGTACACAGGTATTGGGCATCACCTGCAGAGATATCCACACCAGTCCTTAGAAAATCCCTTGAAGGCCCTTGGTAAACAACCACCAGAAGGTTTGTTAGACAAGAGGTCATGAGACAAAGCCTTTCTCGTATATTAATGAAATGCATTCACTGTTTGGCTGCATTAAAAAAACCCAGAACATGAAGGGCAACTAAACCCCTATATTCATGAATAGGTCAATATCAAAGATCATCTGTAGATCAAAACCTGGAAAATGCAAAATGTTCAGATTAGTATGCAAAATAAAGCATCAATGTAAAGAGTAGATTTATATGATTACTATGAATAATTCATTAGCATAAGAAATACAATTAGCCTTTAAAAACTATCTAACTACTACACTCATGTTTAGCAAATCTAACATATAGTAACATCAGGAGGTAAATGTCCATAATATAAAAGAAATTAAAACAAATTCTTTTAGGAGTCCAGCTGCCTTATTGCTAGGGGGGAAAAGGGCAGTGGATTAGACACGTTAGACCATGCCCAGAGAGGTTAACTTGCCTGTAGTCAATACCCTTGCATTTGCAGGTGTGCCCTCAACTGACCCTATCAATATGTGCAACCCTTGCTGGAAACCTAACTTGAGAAACAAGGAGCTCTGGTGGTTCGCAGTGACTCTGGCTATAGCGAAGTGTTCCTGAAATTTGGAGGGGGCTTGTTTGGTGGGAGCGTGCAGAAATAATTTTCACAAGAGAGGCTTTTCTGTACTTCCAGTAGATAGAAAGCAGAGGGCTGAATCAGACAGAAGATAATCGATGCTAGAGCTGGCATACTAAATCAATACATTACTGGCAACTGGAGCTAGTTTTAGCTGAACCTCTGCTTTTCAGAGCAATCATTCCAAGTCCTGACTTAGTAATTTTCAAGATGAAATTGCACCAGGCTCTTAATCCGTAGGGTACCAGTCTGATGTTAGCCAGCCTGATAGTGGCAGTGATTTCCTTGGAGCTGACTTTTCTTGACTTCTCTTCCTCAAGGGGTGAGCACAGCAAGTACAAATGGACAGGAGCTTGCCCTGGAGAAACCTTCTAGCTGGTGTTCTGTTTTCCCCTGTGTCCTGTTTCTGCAGATGGTTTATGCAAGGGAATACAGACAGTGCTCACCTACCCTTAGGTGTTTTAAAAGTATTGTGTATTTGTAAGAGTTGTTCTTTCAAGAACGAAGAGTGCCACCGCTAAGTGACATTATGAGTGAGAAGCCAAAAGCTGATACAACAATTCAAAAGCGTACAAATTAAAGTCGATTGTCAAATGGATTTCCATTCCATTAAAAATGTCAGGATTGAAAAATTTTGACATATAAAACATCATATTAAGTATCCGCATTAAATTAAGTGGGGACAAACCCAAAAAATAATCCAAACATTGGGAAAAATTAAGTACTGAAAGTGATTACTTTGCCCAAAATATTTAAGTCCAAATATGTTGACATTTGGGTCCTTCCTTGGATCCTTTTATTTTCTGTTTCTAATATCAGCTGTTTTTTTAAATAAAGCAAAACCTTTTGTGCATAATATGTCAAAAGCAAGGCATCATTTTGCTATGGTGTTCTTTGGCTGTTCAATTGCTATTGTTGCCATTATATTATTGCTATTTATTCAAATAACATAATTTATTTCTCATTATCTATTCAAATAATTTTTCATAATTAGATTTGCCAGGGAGAAATGGCTTTTATGGACACTTTCAGCCTACATTACTGTAAATTAACCATTACAGTTCTCCTGGCTGGATTAGGAATAGGCAGAGGTATCATAATGATTAAGTTCTGTTTGAGAATGTTGTTCTCAGGTGAATGCCTAACCCCAGGTGTACTCATTTAACACAGAGCCTCTTGCTGGATAGCCATGGACTTTTGAGTCTGGCCTTCGGGCAGTTTGGATGATCCTGCACACCTGAGCAAAGGACAGCCAGGGGACAGGATCTAGCACCAAAGGTTCGAGTGTCACTGGCTGGCTCGCTCCTCATTGGGGCTGTTGGCCCACCAGGACAGATTGGCTGTGCCATCATCCCACAGTGCTCGGTCCCCTGTGCCAAACATCCCTGTGGGGTGCCTCTCGTGCTGATTGGGGCAGGGACACTGGTTCAAAGCACGCGCAGCAGTGCCACGGAGCACCCAAGTGCTAATTCAGCCCTTCGCCACAAGGTTGTCGCACTGGGGCATGTAAAGGTGCAGCAGAGGACTGTATAAGCTGGAGAAGTCACCCCCCCAGTGAGGTCATTCTTAGCCAGGATCACTGGGGTGAGCAGCCTCCCAAAGAGAATCCAAACTGTCCCCAGGGCAGAACTCATTGGAGAGGTCCCAGACAGAGTCAGATGTGAATGAACAGCTCAGCAGCGTCACCAGTCTGGGGGGCTCTCCTTAGCTGCTTCCTGGCTCTCTTTTACTCAGCAATATAAATCTTGCACTCTGGGCAAGGCCCAGGTCTTAGGAAGCGCGTCAGCTTAACTAGTGAGAAGAAGTGTCTAAATTTCTTCCTTTTAAAGCACAGAGATGAGAGCAGCAGTATCATTCATTCATATCACACTGTGCCTTTGTTGCCCAGTTTTTCTCCCTCCTGTATTAGAAAGCTCTGTCAACAAAAGGCAGCCAGTACAGTGTTAGTGGCAGTATTTGGAAGGTGCACAATGTCACTGTTGCCTATTTGTGTTGATGTTTTTGTTGCCCCTCAGCCGTGGGAAGGTGTCTCCATGTTTGCTGCACTTCTGCCCCACACTGAGATTCAGCACTGTAAACAGCTCTCTCTGAATCCTTTTCCCAAAGAACAGCTGCAAATAGCATTTCTGAGCTCCATCATTTTCACCCCGGAGGCTATCCCTGTTCACACCATCATCAGACTCTCCTGCAAGCACAGATATGGTGCTATTCCATAATTAGTCTGTCCAATCTAAAGAACTCTGCAAACCAAGGTACCCAATAAAATATCAAGTTAAACTCCAGAAGCAGAAAGCCTTTTCTGATTCTGCATCCACTCCAATACGTGTGACCCATCACTGCAAACAACAGCTGTGACTTTGGCTTCTATGGGCACATCCCAAGAATCCATTTAAATCCATTTACAGAAGGTGATGTAGGTGCCTGTGAACTCACCTGAAGTGCCTTTTGTTTTAAGATTAATAAGGGGTTATTCATGACAAGTTTCCCTAGAGCTGCTGATAGAGCAGTTTAGGAAGAGTGGCTGAAGACACAGGATGGAGTTATCCTTAAACACTACATAGTAACTTTAAGACTGGAAGAAGGACACAAGGTGCTGTGACCCAGATTTTGCATCTAAAAATGCAGGCTAACATAGGTGTAATAAGGAGAAGGCACAGCAAAGGGAATTTAGTCAATTTGATAATTCTCAATCACCCACACAAACAAGAGATTTCTGAATCTTGTTGTCTTGGCAGAAGCTTTTATCTAGTAGGAAAAAAATCATCAAGACACACAGTGACTAGAAACTGAAGCTCAATAAATATGGGCTGTAGGCGGCATTTTCTTCTCTTTTTTTTTATTTTATTTGGGGTATTTTTTTTTCTTGTAACAGATAATTAATCACTAGCAGAGTTTGCACAGGGATTTTGTGGATTTTTGGTGAGTCTGTCCTGCCAGTGACTCATTCCATGGTCCTTTTCTTCTGACACAGTTTTCCACATCCAGGCTCCTGCCTTCACTGCACTCTGATATGTAAACAATAACTCAACATTTATCCAGTAACTCTGCTGCACATTTATGAATTTTAATCAACTGCTGACACACATGAAGTGAAACAAATGAACAGAGTTGACAAATGAGGTCTTTGCTTAGAAAGGATTTTAGATTCATATTAATATTCAGTTCCTTTCTAGGATTCTTGACATTAAGTGTGTTTCAGCACTGTATGGCTGTCTCGAGCCTACAGGATTGTTTTCTGTTGCCCAAACAGGGAGCCCATTGTGCTAAGCATATAACAAAAGGACCGCCACTGTTTCTGAGAGCCCAGGGTCTGAGGCAGAAAGAACAAATGGCGGGGTAGATGAGGATAAAGTAAGTTTGGGCTGCATTCAGGGAGGTAAGAAGCACTGTTGATACACCAGTCAACTAACTGCTGGAGCCACAGAATTGGATCTATTCCAAAGATGTGGAAGATTTCTGTGCATAATGCAGTGCTCACAATTTGGATCAGATTTTTTGAAAAGCTGTGCCCATTTTATTGGCTAATGCGATTTTCCCTCTTTTCCCTCTGCTGTCCTGAATCACCCCCTGACCGAGCTCCCCTCAGGTAAAGGGCTCTGTGCCTTTGATTATTTTATGGCATTTGCTGCAGCCCAGTTTTTATCAGAGGTCCTTCCCAGCAGACTAACAGCCCCATGAATGAAATCAGCAGGGAGGCTCTTCATTATCACAATTCTGGCAGTGAAGTCTCTGTACTTTTATCACTGTACTGGTATCAATTATTTGGAGCCACATTAAATAAATGAAGTCAGGAACATGAATGTGTCATGCCCAATTCATACAGAGGCTCCTGAACTCTCTTTAAAAAAAACCCTCTCTTTTTTGCCTGCTGCTTCCCTTATGAATTTTTTGTAAGCTCTGACCTTAGACATTTCTCAATCATTGCAAGCATGCTTAGTTCAAGATTGAATACACATCTATTTTATATGGGTTGAGGGGGGCAAAAATCATGAGAAAAGCAGATGGCATTAGAAAAAAATGACTTTTCAAAGAAGGTTCAATGACCTCCATATAGACATGACATGTTAAAGTCACTGACTTCTTTTTAACTCAGCACTTGCATATATATATTTAGTATTATATAATGTACTTGTAAGGGCAAAGCCTCTTCAGCATTCGATCTATAATATTTACTGTAGAGTTCTGACTCACCTTCCTTGGGTGTTGCCCAGAGTCACCCTCATACCAGTAATGACAGTGAAATGGGACTGCACTGGCTGGTGCCCTTTGCTTGTTTGATGGGTCACAGCGGCACAATGATTGCAGTTTTCTGCAACCTAAAGATGATCTTATTTATTTAGTGATTCTGCTGAATCAGAATTCAGGCTTGGCAAAGACTATTCTCAAAAAAAGAAAAAGAAAAAAAAGTAAATTAAGAACCCTTTGTGATTTGGAGAGTATTTTCCTAAAGTATTTCTAACCAAAATTAATTTATTTTGGTCTTAAGTAATGAAAAGTAAATCTCTGATGCGTGGGCTATTACCTTCAGACACCCTAAAGCCAGTTCATTTTGCTTGTGATTTAACTGATCTGTTTAAACACAGTAGGAAAAAAAACGGAATTGTAATGGGAAAGGAGATTTCTCAGATACTGCTTTGCACATACTCTGAATAAAAGTCCTAGAACTTTAAGCTTACTGAGAGTAGAATTACACATAGATGTAAGGAGTAATGGGTGAATGCTCTGTGGGAGTGTTTGTAAACTCTGAAACTCCAATTCAGCCACATTTGAACATGTTTCAGCTTCTTCTCCATTAACATTAATCAGAGTGGCTTTTGTTCGAAGGAATGTTGGAGAAAGTGTGTTCTAAACTCACATACTCTTGCAAACACACTTCATTCAAACATGCCTGAGAAGTGTTTTCTCTAATTCAGTCAACCTGGCAGCTGAAAGAATGGCATGTTTCTTAGGTGGCCAGTTACACACCCAAAATAAGGAAGAGTGAATAGGTAAAAAACATAATTAAAATAAATGCAGTTTGTAAATAAACCCAGTCAGAATATAGTCTGATGAAATGATTATTCAGTCTGTTACAATTTGCATAGATGTCTCATTCTTAAGCACTCTACTTCTGCTGAAATTTACAGGGAAAAATCCCTTAAATTTCCTGTTACAGACAAAGACTGAAGCATTGACATCCAGATTTTGGAAGGCTTGCATTGAGTTAAATCTGTGGCTTCTCTAGGACTATCAGTGGTGTGCAAATCTGAGCAGGTGTTTGCATCTTTGCAAAACTAAGTCTGGTCTCATTAAAAACCCAACAAACCCACAAGCAAACAAATAAACAAAACACGTTTTGGAAATTTGCAAAAAAAAAAAAAAAAATGGGGTGTGAGTGGTATGATTCAGATTAGAAACTGCAGCCAATTATGAATATAAAGAACACAATTGGAACTCTTGAGTTTGGATGCTTTCTTGTTTTATTTTTAAACAATTTTTTAAAGTATTCACCTCAACTATTGAACCTCTGAAGAAAAACTTAACTGCCAAGTCAGAAAAAGGAATAATTTGAAAGTTAGTATCACCAGAGAATTTCCAGACTATACCTGATATCAGTGTTCTTTGATCAGGAAGCAGTACTGAAGAGAGAGGGTCTTTATCTCAGTCTTATGTCATAAAATTACCAACTGAAAGAATTTCAAGTAAAAGGCAGCAATTGTATATTCCAGTTTACCATTCTCCTCTCTCTGGATCATATTCTCTTATTTTCTGTAATTTAATGTAAATATACAATATTTCACAATGGGCATCTCACCATGAGTTAAGCTATTTCTGGAAGCATTCATCCTGCAAAGTTGCCTAGCCACAGCGAAGATATCAATGCAAAATGTTCCTGATTTGGTGGGGTTTTTTTTGACAGTCTCTTTGCATGTGTTGTCCAGTTAGGTAGGCATGGGACATGCAGAAATCCTTCACCTGACACACATTCCTGGTATCATAATGCTATTTCATGAAGTCATCACGTTTATATCCACAATGACAAGAGAAAATGGTGTTGTGCTGCTGTTCAGCAAGAGAGAAAGCTAAAGACAGATAAGTCAGGTGTGCAGCTCACTCATCAGAAATTGTCTCTCCGTTTGGACATACTTCCACACATTCCTGAACTGTTCATTATCATTTTCCTATATGATTGCCCTGCAAGTGCTTGTCACCACTGCAGGGGCAAACCTGAAATCAACCTTTTTTTTAATCCGTGAATTAAAATAATCAGATAAATGCAATGCAATGTATTAAACATGAAATGACATGTCTGACTATTGGTAAAGACAAAAAGAATTTCCAGAAGACCTTTCTGCAATGCAGACTGCTACCTCCATTTGTTTCTGATTGCTATCACATTGCACAGATGCAATGATTGAGAATCAAACTAGAATTTGGTGCTAGAAGTCCACTGTAACATCAATCACTTGAAATAAAAATGTCATGCTTATGATACTTTGGAAAATGTTGCACTTAACTTCCAAACTGTTGCTTTCAGAAAAGGCTAATTCAGGGCTGGGTACATTAATGTCAATGTCCTATAAAAGTGCCAGCTAAAAAAAAAAAAGAAATGTCAGCAAAGACATTTTTTAAGCCTGTGTCAGCACAAAAGGGTGCCTCAGTTGTTTCATCTCGCAACAGCTGCATGCTTTCATTGACATTTGTTGCCCTTTCTTTGTGCACTCATCCTAACCTCATAGGTTATTTCCTGGCCTCCCTTCCATGACCTATGACCGCTGATGACCTTTAGCTAGAGAATGTGACATTTTGTTCTCCTCTGGCTGACATGTGATGCCCTCATTATTCAAAGGTATGTGAAAATAATGACCTGTACTGACCTCTGAGTTTCCTTTCGTTTATTGGTCTACACTAGGTGCTTGTTCAGCAGATTGCTATGACTAGGTGGTGGGGTGTACAATTTCTTTTGAAGAAGGAAGCTCATGAATTGCACCAACGTTTCAGCTCTTTGTGTCTGTTGTTCCATTTGAGGAGCAGGAGATGAGGTGGTGCAGCTGCGGGAAGAGGGTTCAGGGTTCACAGTTCAGTTCAGCCTGGGTTGTTGGGAGCGTCCTGCGAAGCTGGCAGATCTGGCCGAGGACTGGAGATTTTATGGAGTGCATCTTGAATCCCAGGCTGGATACCCACCTTAGGGCATCTCAGATAGTGCAGGGTGCCAGTGCACAAGGTGCTGGTTCAAGTCCTCAGTTCTCAGTCACCAGAAAGAATGGGTGACGGAGTAACCTCAGGAGTTCAAACCAGGAGCGAATGTAGCTTTCCCATCACTGGGATTTCTACACCTTCCCTTTTGTGACCCCAATGGCAACACTGTCACTGTTACAAGAAATACAAAATTAGCACAATATGCCAACAGTGCTGTATGTCTCATTTTGCATTTCAAGGGGCAGAAGTTTCAGTGCTCTTCAGCAGTGCAAGCCCAAATGCATGAAATTTTTTTTTGAGAAGTAGATTTTATCTCCTGTGAGGTGAGACATGTCGTCATTGACTATAGTAAATATTTCAAATGCTGAAAGTCTAAAGGAGGAATAAACCACTTCTGTGTGGGAGACTGTGATACCAATTAAGAGGTTCTTCAAGACCTAGCCAGCATGAATATTTAAACCTCCTTTGCTTGAAGAAAGGATGGTTACTTCAGGTCAGGGATGAGGGCATGTATGGAGCAGCATAAGGAACAGATGGCTGCTAAAGACAATTTCAGACTATAAATAGTCCCTATTAAGAATATAGAAATAATCAATTAGGGACTCAGCTCTGCTTCCTGCTGCACAGGAGCAGAGCAGGAACATAAAAATGTTAACAGATATGTCAGCGTTTGTTTCTGGCTGGGAAAGAGATATCAGTCCTTTCCCACTGAAAGGTGGGAAGCTGCACCATGTCTGTAGGTTAAGATAGAAGATTACCAACAGCTCTCTGGAAAAGGTTTATGTATTTGGTATGCAGACCAGGAAATGTATTGAAAATCAGGACACGGGTTTTGACCTTGTCTCAGCACTCTGTGCAAACTAACACAGAAACCAGGGGAAAGATCCTTTATTGGTAAAGAGAGAGCATTCCCCACCACCTGGAGGCTGTAAAGAACTTTGTGTTGGAACATGTCCACTGAAGGTCTAAAAAATGCTAATAACTGATGCCCAGACATCAGATGCAGACTTTGAGATTCTACCTGGGTGTCTGGGCCAGACATCTATCCTGCGCTACAATCCAGCCAAATAACCCACTGAGAGTTCAGGCTGACTCTTGGACCACTGCAGTGCAATGGGAAGGGGACTCTAGGTTAGAGATAGCCTGGCTTTGGGTTGAACTAGAAGCATTGGTAAATCATAATGAAAATAAGTATTTATCTATCTTGGTGGAAAATGCCACAAAAGTGACCTAACCATGGACATGACTTATTGGTCTGTCTTCATCTAAAGGGCGAAAAGCTGAAAAGTTTTGAGAGTACTGTCCTCTGTCCTGCTCGGACTGAGCTGTGCTGCATCAGTCCCAGCAGCAGGTCTGGGCAGAAGCCCGAAACTCAAGAATGGCAGAAAGAAATGGCATCTGTGATACATCATCACATCTCTTCTGTCGGTCATTTCACAAATACCCCTGGTATTATATTTCTGGTGGATTAATTGAAGGAAAAACAAGAGCATATGAGTGGGGGCTAGCTGGTGCCAGGCAGTCCTCTGTCACTGACCTGACAGTGCTCCAAACCCTGTCACCCAACACGGCCACTACGTGAATCCTGCTGTTCCCCTTTGGCTGGCAGTAATTTTTGGATAACTCCCACATGGAATGCTTTTAAAGGATTCAGCTGAGGAATGGACACACTTTTACATGTGACACAAGCCCAGATCACATGTCAGATTGCTTATGACAAATCATATAACTGAACTAATCCACCATAGCAACATAACTCTGGAAGCTTTTGCAGGAACCTCGTAGAAGTATATTTATCAAGTGTCCAAAAGATTGTGATATGTGAAATCACAACTTGCTTTTGATGGCTTTGCTCAAAAAGGCAACTTTTTTGTATACTAAGATAAATTTTTAAACCAAGAGCATGTTTAGACTTTGTTGTCTTTGTTTTTCCCCAGAAGCACAGTCTCAGAAATATTCCATTTTTCTTCCCCTCTGTCTCATTTGCCTCTCATTGTTCAGGAGCTCGTAGGGTGTCACTCCTCCCAAGATCCATAAATCAGATGATTAACTTTCAGTCCAAGCCTGTTTTATGTGAGCAGAAGAAATCTAATTGGAATACAATCACCCTCCTACTGCTTTTCACAGCTTTCTTTGCATCTCAATGTGATCTGAATTTCAGATATCTCTTTCTGTGAGATATTTATTTTTCCCCATCATGCACTGAACCCAATTGTGCTGCTATCTTTTTCTGCCCTTTTAAGCTCTGGCTGTAAATTAACCATTATCCAACTGAAATAAGTTCCTTTAGAGTTCATAAACAGTAGTTCAGCATGAAAGCTTCCAGACTAGTTGCACAGGAATAAACTGCCCAATCCCCTGAATATGAGGGTTTAATATCAGTTTCATTTTCCTCTGGCTCAACAGGGGTGCTTAGAGAAGAAGCTCTTTTGAAAGATGGGATACTGGATGGATACTAAAGGAAGAGGGAATCTGGAAATGCAGAACTACATGTGCAGGTGCTGGATGAACTCCAGGTTGAGAAAACTTCACATTACAACTATGATTATTTGTTTTGACTCATGCTCATAGAGATTTAGTACAACTGAAAAATCCTGTTCATTATGGACCAATTCTTTCCTTGCAATTTACAGGCTTTTATTTTTCTTTAAAAAACGCCAAGTCAAATCCTTTCCATTTTTACTTAGCATTTAAAGATCCTGGCAGCCCAAGAGTTCTGAATACTAAGATGTTTTCTTTAACTGTACAATCCACAAGCAACACAAACTTTTCTTTAGTTAATCCCCTCCTGCACTCCAAGCCTTCTTCAGACCAAATAGAGCATGTCTATGGGAAAAATTAATACTCAGAATCATTAAATGCTTGCTTGTCTCCTCTGTCACTGCTGCTGCAGTGATTTGTTTGTATATAGATTTGCTACCAACACCAGACCATCAGAGAGAAAATAAATTTTAAATCTCATCACTTTTACACATTCAGATTTCAAATGAAAGCAACATAATACCATGAACAGAGACTGAACACAAAAGTTCAGTCTACAACACAACAAAATCTTGCAAGATGACACATTTTTCTGCCCACATCCTGAGTGCTTTATGGCGGGGCCCTGTCAGAAAACATCCCAGCTTCCAACTTCTCCTCTTCCAACAGGCACCAGGGTGCTGTTCAGACTGAGGCAGAAAGTTGCATGCCTGGATTTCATCCCGAAGTGGAGTCCAGGCACAGTTTGATACCATCCCCACATGCCACAGTTTAGGCATAGCCTATCAATCCATTAAGCAACTGAGTGTAATTTAAATAACTGTACAAAGAACAGCTTTACTTCTTATATTTTCAGCAGTCCCACCTGCCTCAACAGAGCTACTTGTACAAATATCTTGGGGCTCTGACTTGTCAAGTGTGAGAACAAAACCTTGCAACCAGTTACTTCTGAATCTGAACTGTGACACAGACACTGAATTGAATTTCTAATCTAAAGTAAAATGAATCATTTAAATGATTAAGCAATTAAACAAATACATCTCAATTCACAGTGAGCTGTGAATCACTGGCACACCAATTATTCAAAAAGAAATAGACAGTTCATTTTCTGGGTGTTCATGTGCATTGTTTTACAGTGAGAATACTTTTTCACTTAGGTTATCAGCAGTGTGAGGGAAAGTAGGATCTGATTTTGTGTAACAATTCCACTGACTTGATATGACCTTTTCCTTGTTCAAAACAGCTTTATTGTCTCTGAATTTTTGTGTAGTTATATTCCAGCATAGCAGAGAATTTACAGAGGGGATTAGGTATTTATGACACCTTAGTTTACGTATCTCCACTGGAAATGTTTAAATCTGAACCAATCTGTAAAGACTCCCCTTATAATTTTCTTCTATAGGAAATATATCTGGGAAAATGAACTCATGTATCTCCCACTACTAAATGGAGTTTGGAGCTGATTAACTCAGAGATAGAAACCTGCATTTAATCAGTCTACTCCCATCTATGAGCCTTTCCTCAAATCTTTCGTCCCTGCTGGCCACAGCAGTGCTGTGTGACAATGTCCACGTTGGTGCTCCTCTGGCTGTACTGGAAGGGACGTTTTGTTCAATATTCTCCTGGTTCTTAGTAATTCATTAAGTAGGGTTGTCATGGGGATACAGTCCCAGGGTGGCCTTGCCTCCTCTCTTTCATCCACTCATGCACAGTGTGCACTGTACAATACTTCATGCAAATAAGTTCCAAGCAGAGTTGCTTGTCGTTAGCACAGACAGATCTAGAGGCAAAAACAAACAGAATTTGTCAGTGAGAACTCTGTCATTAAGGAATTTTGTTTGCACCCCTGCAGTGATTCATAGTGCACTTGACTGTTTTCTGCCTACCTCTTCACATCTCTTATTTGTTCACAAAGTGAAAAAATGTCCTTTTGGGTGCCATTTCTCCAATTACAGTTTTTATTGATATCATACCAGAAAGCTGTTTTCAGCTCCTGGCAAACTAGTAGCAAAAAGAAGGGTTTCCTGGATGTCATCTTCATTCAAGCACTGATAAAGTGCTGCCAGAGCAGGGAAGACAAACAAAATATTTAATGAATTGCGGAGAAGTAAAAAATTAGACAAGAAACCACAGCCTGGTTTTAAAGAAGAAGCAAATGTGGAAAACCACAAGCACTAAGACCCTGTTTTTGAAGTGAAAACGTAAATACGTACATGGAGCCTGACTTTGCTGAGCATGTCATGTTCAAACCTGAGGACAAGTTTTTGTGACTATCTTTGTTGCAATTGACATCTGTTTAATAATTCACTGATTCAAGCACTGACCACCCAGCCACTAGTAAAGCTCCCATTAGGCCCAGCCCCTGTCACATTTGCTTCCTGAAATGGCCAAATTTTAACTATGAACAGTACAAAATCGTTGGTTTACTTTCAGCTCCTGCAGGAAAGAAAATAAGCTACCATCCATGAAATATTCAAACACAGCTTTAAAAACATTAGCCACACAGTAATAGTTGTGTTATATAAAGTGTTCCTCATGAAACGGTGGGAGATCTGTCTGAAATTAGCAAGAATTACAAAACCTCCCACTCTGGAGGTGAAAGGATGAAGCAAGGTTATAATTACATAAATGACTATGGGGGAAACAGTTGCTCTGTGTAGAGTGTGGGATCCAAGCAGTGTCAAACACTACTTGGAGACAGCTTTCCCGAAGCCACAGATTTGTTCTTTTTTTCTTTTAACTCTTTTTGTCTCTTAAAGCTCCAGTCAGTTCCCAGGGACATTCCGACTGCAAGGCATGCCCTGCCTGTACTCAGAGGAAGGCATCTCAAACACTGTCTAGTCTGAACCTAATTTGGTGGCATCACTCTCTTTCACCCCACTCTTTCCATCCTCCCTCTCTTTCATCCTCACTTCATTGGTGGGGCTGTGAGCATGGCTCTGAAAAATCTGCACAAGGACTGGACTCCAGGGTTAGACAGTTTTTAGGCTCCACAACTGTGTTTGCCCAGGGTAAACAAGGATTACAGTCCGTTCTTCCGTGACATGTGGCAACAGAAACAAACAGAAATATGACCTTTGAAGGGTTCTAAACTCCAATTGTGTCTTACATCAGCTTGCCTCAAGAAACATCCAAACACATAAAAATATGGCACTTGCACACTTTATCGATTACTTTTCCTAACCCTTCTGAAGTAATCCCTGAATCTGAACCAACAGCTAGTTGAGGTTATTATCTTACACATGCTTTCCCCTATCAAACAGTATCTCTTCCCTTGGCTTTCTCTTCTACAGTCTGTGCATTTATAGCATGCTTCCATTTTCTCAGTGGTCCCCAGAAAGGGCATTTCAGCTACAGCTCAATTTCCCACTTTTCCCTCTCTCCCCACTTGCATGCATCCCTTTCCCTAATCAGTTTGCAGTTTGCAGTCAGATCAGCTGACCGAACTCATTTTGGAGCCAAAGCATTCCTAGAGCCATGTGAATTGTTGGGACATGGGGCCTGGCTCTTCCTCCTTCTGCATGGCTTGCTTCAGCTGGAATTGTACAGACAACCACGCCAAGGCTGTGGGAGATCATTCTTCCCACTATGTGCCTGCACATCTTTGCTATGGACTCATCCACAGTGGCAATCACAGTTGCTATTGGGGAAAAAAACCCACAATTGAACAAACAAACAAAAAATAAACCCAAAAAAAACAACATCCCACTAGCCAAACCAAAGCTTTTTTTGCCTTTTTTTTTCCCCTGGTTTTTCCTCTTTGTTTATGTGCATTGAAGATTTCAACAAGCATGATGTTAGTAAACATGACTGCTGCACATCTAAAAGAAACACTCAGGTGCCTGCAGTCTCAGACCTCAATAAACATTTCAAAGGGTAGGATAGAGTAGAAGTATCCTTATTGTAAGGAAAAAAGAGTACAGGTCCCTAATATTGCTGCTGTAACTGACAAAAGCTGACATTTAAACAACACCCAAAACAAAATCTTACCCTGCAATGTCCCCATAAGTCACCTACTCAAACCCACTAAAATGAAATGGAATTGCTTTCTCACGACTGCAGATTTTAGGATCAAGTTCTTACTGTGAAAAAGATGTTTCTTGAAGTAACATCCTGCACCACTCATGCAAATAGGCATATTCAAATGTAGCATGACAGAGCTTGTAGTATAAACATGAAGTCTGTAATTTTAAGGCACTAAACTGTTAATTTAAAACTTCAAAGAATACCTAGTTGGTCAGTAGGCATTCTTGCCATTAATTAAAATTCAGTTGATGAACAAGACACAGTCCATGAAGCCATACAACTGAAAACCCAGCAGTTGTGACCCAGCACTCCAGTACAGTGGAATCAGGGGAAAACAAAAGAGCTATAAAGCCACATCTCTCAATCTGACAAATTCTTAAAGGTAAGTCTGTGTCGTACCCTGCCCCCCTTGCCATGCCAGAACTTGTCAAAAGTGTTTATCATCAGAGATGACTTGTCAGCACATCGGTGAAGTTTGGTGGCATGAATTGCTTTGAGTTTTAAGAGATTTAAATAAAGCAAAAGCCTTCACAGGAATGCACAGGGCTGCAAGTAGAGTGCCTTAAGAGTTTTAAGGGTGTTATTAAGCTATCTGATGTAAATGTGCATTAACTGATCTTTTCTATAATGTGGATTACATAAATCTGAATTAAGTGACTTTTAGGAACATTGACTATTGATCTGATAAACTATAATGGCAAGCCATCAGGAATATTGTGTAAATAACCATTTTTAAAAATTTGTTATGTCATAAAAATTCTTATGAAAAGGACTTACGGTACTTTCTATGCTGAGTAACCACTTTTCAACATGAAGTACCTCAGCCAAGGATACATTCTTAAATTAAGCAGCTTTTAATTTATATATGATTTTAAAAGGAAGCTTTTAAACCACTCAGTATGTACTTTTTTGTACTTGTAGAATTTTAAAATAGCCAGGTCTTTTTTTTTTTTAAACTCCTTGAGAGTGACGTTAATAGTAAAGTAAGTGATCAAGTGGCTATATGAAGCTCATCAATGGCTCTTTGTGATCGTACAGCTTTTGTGATAATATGTACAGACAAAACATGCACAGCCCAGAGAGGAACCTTTCAGCTCAAATCTCATCAAGAACTTCCTCTGAGAATTTGTTTCTGCCAGTTATTTCCAGCAAAGATGGAGATACCAGCTATCTTTGCTCAGATCTAGAAAGGCCTTGCTGAACTGGCTTTATGCCATGTCATGATAGAAGCAGAGGAGTTCTCCTCTAATGCAAGTGATCTGCAATGTAGTACTGGATGGGAAAAAACCAAAAAAACAAACAACAACAAAAAAAAAAA
>NW_026623327.1:889615-899454 GCF_030028575.1 Malurus melanocephalus | reverse complement strand
AAAAAAAAAAAAAAAGGAAACAAACCAGCAACTGAAACTAGCACAGAAGACTCGGCATGTACTGGAGTTGTTAAAGGCAAGCAGAACAGGGAGCGAGTGGGAATCCCTAGAAATGATGCTAAAATCAAGCAGCTACATTCCAGCGAGCAGGCCTGCAATGAGGAGGGATGATGCCCACAGCAGGAATGTTGTGAATCAGGAGTGGAGCCCACAGAGGAGAAAACAGAGGTAAAAGGGCAATGCAAATCCCACCCACACAAAAATTTCTTTGCTGCTGTATTCACTGGAGCAGCAGTACGCTGCAAGAGGGATGTTATTGAGTGATAAATTTGTGACTGAGCCGTTTTGCACTGACTCTCCCACCAGCCTGACCTATGGGCCAGAAAGTGTTTGCAGTGCCAGAAATGTTCAACCCAATACCACAGAATCTCACAGGGAAATGACCTTAGAAAAGACACTGGGGTGGGAAATGGTCACAGGGGATACTTTCTGCACATGTTTTGGGTGCTGTTGAGGCCAAAACAGGGGCCTTTCAGCAGCATGGACTCGGGTGCCTCCCTCAGCCACACGGTTTGTGAGGGCAAGAGTCCGGCCTGTGACCTGAGGCCACCTGAGGTTTGGGTGCAACCTCTGTCCCTTGGCAGCAGGATGTCCCCGTGCCTGTGTGGCTGTGGATAGAGGGGGGACGTTCCCACTCCCCGTCCGAGGGCACGGAATGAAGCTCCCTCACAGCAGGGCTCTGCGCCATGGCATGGCAGGAACGGTGCTGAGGGTGGCTCCAAGCCACAGCTCAGGGTTCAGGGGTCAGGAAAGGGCCCTGGCGACTGGAACTGACCCCAGCCTTGCCCCTGCTCCTCTCTGGCTTTGTGCACAGCTGGCTTGACCCTCAGCGAGCACAAACAGGAATGACAAGGAGGGGTAATGGCACTGTAAATCACTGCAGGGAGGAGTTTCATCAGGATAACAAACTACCATCCGTGGAAAGCTGCTCGTTGCAGGGGCCAGCACCTACAGAATTAAAAGCCAATTCCAGCAGAAGCAGCAGTGTCTTTATTTTCTGCTTTTATATCTGTTTTATCAACAGGTATTCCCTGCTGCTTCTCTCAGTGATGCCACCCATTAGTAGGCACATTTTCCACATGGAGCCAGACATAAATCTGCAAAGAGAACATATTTCAGGGGAGCTTCATAGTGCCTCCCTCACGCCTCTCTCACCAGGCTTTGTTTTTCTACTCTCTGGCGCAGCGGGGACGCGTGCCAAGCGCTTGTGTACTGTTCTGAGGCAACCTGGAGTCAAGGTGTCCCACAAAGATTCACCAGCCCCAGCGCCATGAGCTCTGGCCTCACATGGCCCCTTCCCGCGTGCCCACGCTGGGGCCTCGTGTTCCCGCAGCAGATGCAGTGCCTTGTGTTTGCTGGCTGCACAGATCCTCCGAGGGAGTGCTTAGGTATGCACATACACGCATATTTGCTTTTGCTCAGCTGTTGGGTTTTTTGTGGGATTTTTTTTATTTGTTTTCTCCTTTTTTTGTGTGTGTGTGTGTGTGTGTGTGTGTGTGTGTGTGTGCGTGTGTGTGTGTGTGTGTGTGTGTGTGAAACAATGGAACTTTCATGCGGAATTTTGGCGGGAGTTGAAAGTTTTGGGACAGTTCTCCCAGTGCATGACAACATGCTGTTTCAAACTCTCAGAGTAATAAAGTGCTGAAACATGACTGGTTTAACAGAGGTGGATACGTCAGAAACTGCTCTGCAGGTATTTGGGAAAAACAATAAAGGTTCCATCTGTCTTGATGGCATCTGTGGTTTTAGTTTCCCTGAATGTTCAAAGAAACAGCTCTGCAAGACCTGAAATTGCTATTTTAAATTTTTTTGCAAAAAAATCTTATAAAGCATAGAGGAACAGTAAAGTGAACCTACTTTCTGATGTTGAGCTAGATTCAGAAGAGGTGCAGTAGGCACTCAGGAAGAAAAATCCAGGTCCATGGGCCTTCTGTCCAGTAGGTTTAAATGCTATACACTCATGACAAATGTCTGGAGGACTGTCTAATGAACAATACTTATTTGCAGCAAGCAAATTCATGATTTCAAGTGGGGAATAATTTTTTTTTAAAGTCCTTGGATCATTGAAATGAAAGCTCCTGTAAGTCAAACAAATGATTCCCTATGAACTCTTCAGCCATTATTTTATGACACCATAACTTTTTTCTGTGCATCTTAATAATTGTTCAGGAATATTATTCAGTACTTTTCGTGAATGTTTGGTGGATAAAGGGTCCTGTACAGTAAAAAGCATGTTTGATGTCAGCAGGGGTTCATGAGCAATCTCATGAAAGGTCATCTTGGTGTCAAAGGCTGTAAGAAATGTCACATGCCTTCTCTTAATTAATGCAGGCTAGGAGAGAACCCTCAGGAAGACACAAGATCAGAAGGAGGAAACAGACATTGTTGTACCAATTATCACTGCCTATTTGAGTGTCTCCCTCTTTGTGATTACCCCAATTTAACCAAACATGTAATTTCTAGGCTGCATCAGTTTATCATAAGTGAATCCACTTGGATGAGTGTTCATTCCATATTTAAATATAGATAGACCCATCCTTGCCAGGTGCTGAGCTTGCTCGACTCCTACTGAAATTAGCAGGGGCTCAGCATTTTGCAGGAATCACTTAACAGTGCCCAGAATTGGGTTCTTTATGTGTCTTATACATCAAACCAAAATCTGTGTTCCTCTAATGTCCATTTGCACAGTAACCCATATTTCTTTTCCTTCATTTATTAACAAACAGACATCCACTTGGTGTTTCTCCTAAACAAATGTTAGTGGCTGTCACTACCAGATACTTAGGCAAATTGAATGTATTCCTATTCCCTTTTGCACCACAGCAATATTAGGCAGTGTACTTTAGCTTTCAGCTTTTCCTTACATACTGAATATTTATGGTCCATTTTAGAGTTGTCATCCAAACACTTGGGGTCATTTTCTTATTAAGCAGTGCAACACTAAAGCAATGGGGCACAGCAGGTAGTGTCTTTCTGACTATTTTGTCATGCTTCAGGCTGAGTTGCCATCTTCTGCTCAAAATAATGTTATATTGAATATTAGCACACACACGCACACAAAATCCCAGTAATAACAGATCGTTAAAAAAAATAAAATGTTGCATTGTAAATTCCAAACTTACATGGGGGAATTTTTCATGTGGGAGCTCTTCCGAGAGACAAAATGATTGATTTTTATAAAAGTTGGCATGCATGACCAAGGGCAGATGGTACATAAATTTGGGCCCCGGTCTTACATTCTGCTCTGTGTAGGTGGACCACTGAACTGCTGCGACTGAGAAAAAATAATACAACCATGAACAGATGCAAGACTCCTGGGTGCGATGGCCAGGTTGCAGGACTAGGACCCAAACTTGCACTGCGATCATAATTTTAAAGACAGCTCTTGGCAATACATTTGGGCAAATAATTATAATTTGTATGCTGCTGATTGATGGTGTCTAATGTGTGAGGTGTCTCTGATAAAGATGCACTTAGTGCTGTTATGGATTGTGTGATAGATACTTGCTCACACACCCTGCTAAAGGGTAGGTGCTAGCCATCATCACAACTAAGAAGATATGAAATACACTCCCTTGATAAAATTATTGCAGTGATGAGTAGAGGGATGACAGAAAGGTGAGGAAATGGAGAGCTGGACATTGTAACAATACAAAGGGCACTGTCAAGGGACAACTCACATGGCTTCCTGTGTCAGATGGCTGTTAGTGGATCTTATGTCTTGTCTTTTTTGCATTTGTTGTGTTCAGCTGATTTGGTATCACTGTACCATCTAAAACATCAGGCAGATTTGCTTCATGCCTGGCTCCTTCAGCCAGCGCAGGCTCTCTTCACAGGGCAAAAAGCCTACAAGGCTCCAGTTTGTTTGGCATTTTCCACATTGGAGCATTCATCTCTTTCCCCCGATAAGCCTCTAGAAAGATTTGTGAGGGTTATAGAATTAGAATAAGATGCCCACAAAAAAGGGTCAAATAGATGGACAAGGCTCAAAAGAAAAATCCAGTGTCCCTAGAAAAAGCAGATGAAGGAATGTTAAAGAATTAATTCAGCAATCATGGGAAATGAGGGAAAATTTATAGTACAGCTTGGGGCTCTCGCCATTTACAAGGTTTTTCTAACACCTGCAGTTACCAACCTACTGTTCCAAAATAGAACAGGAGATATGTTTCCTTCCTGTCTAATCACCTTGGGATCATCACAGTGCCTCTCACAGAGAGGGAATTCTCCATTGCATAATGGAGAATAGCAGTAGCACACAAAATTAAACCATGATGTACTGCATCTGTTTTTAAAGTGTTGTCCATAGCTTGAGAGTTCTTCAATTTATTGTGCCATGGACAGACTCACAAAGCAGCCTCAATCTGTATTTCAGTTTCACATGATCCTTCAGCCCTTCCTGAACTGCTGGGAACCTGGGCCATACCCATGAGCTGGGATAAAAGAAGAAGAAATCCTCAGCATTTAGCTCAGAAATGAATGGGTCTGGCTGCTGGTCCTAGAGCAGCTGGACGAAATAATTTCACAGAGTAAAGGAAACACCTTTTGGTGGAGACTCCATATATTCTTATTTGATTCTTTGTTTTACCTGGCTTATGAATATTTCAATGAACAGATTTTGAATCTCAGTAGGAGACTTTCTTTTGTATAAATATCTATGGTAACATAGCAACAAGGAATTTACCTTACAAAACTGATTTTCTAACTAATTTATCTCGATTTCTAAGCTGATCAGCTCTGGTGGAAAAAAAAAATATGTGTGGTCGGTTTGTCTTTGGAACCCAAGTTCACCATTTGTTGAACATTTTCAGCTGGGTGCAGCACAATATTTATTACAGCTACATTCTTTACTTACAGCTACCTTGAGGATATTTTACATAGGGCTTTTTACTGAAGCAGTATTGTGTGTGAGGTGTTCTTCAGGTGGCTATTCTACAGTAAGCCTTTTTCTAGAATTTGTATTTTAAAATTAATCAGTGTAGCATACCAACCTATATTAAATAGGTGAGATAAAGTGTAAAAACAAGGGCTGTACCTGATACTTGAAAGTTGCTATTCCTGACAGCACTTCATCTTTTTCATACTCACATTGGCTTTTATCCCGGCCCATCTATTCCTTAATGTAAGTGTTATAAATTGTTGTAAAGTGCCATAAAATATAATAAACATGAATCAATATTTCTTGGTTAAAAAACTTAGAAATGCTGATGAAGCTCGAGTTTATTATAGATGTCCTGAACCCACAATGTCCCTTTATTTTTTTTTTTACCTTCATCGTTTTTTCAGGTCTTGACTTCATGTGTGCACACACATTCATTCTTCACAATCAAAGAGGCAGTGAAAATTAAAATTACTAATGCAAAGCTAATAAAGCATCAAAGGTTTTAAACAGCTCTTTTCGGCAAGATGTCCTGTGTATACAGAGCTGTTATACTGGTGTGAATGACCCACTTCAAGCAAATTCCTTATGGATCTAAACAATATTAAGCACATGCATGGCACTAGAAAGTTGGGGGATTACTCAGATATTTAAATTTAAGCATATGTTTAATTGCTTTGCTGAATCAGAGCTTTAACGAAGAAGCATGGCACAGTAGTGCTATTTGCCATAAAAAGCCATCATTGCCACAGATCTCTCCCCATTAAAGGAGATGCTATAATTTGTGTTTAAAATGTGAAAGAAATATGATGCCTGCATGGTGCATTAAATACCCAAGCATACACATGCATTTAAATCCTTGCTATCTTTTTAAAGATATTGTTGTGAATTATGTTCTTGTATATCCCAGAGCATCCTTCACAGTGAAGTGACAGTTCCTCTCCACATCCAGTTGATGCTCTTTACATATTATTAGTATTATTTATTCTCAATCCAAAGCTAATGATGGATTTCTTTGTCCTCCAAAGTTGGGTTTGTGGTTTCTCCGCCAGAACCACCAAAGGCCGCAGTGTTTCCAGGGGCATTGGAAGGCTTCCCCCAGGCAGGGAGATGGCCAGGTTGGTGCCATCCCTGGTCAGGGGCTCTGGTCCAGCCCAGCTGGGAGTTATGGGATTGGGCTGGCAGTGGAGAGAGGGCACCACATCACCCTGTGACCCTGCAACCCCCTCCAATCTGCGCCTCTGCTCTACCCAGAGAGAAATCCTGACAGAAATACATTGGAAAAGATACACATCCTGGCAAAACAGTGTGGCTGCTTCATTCTGTGGCAACAAATACAATCAGGTTTTTCCAGGGTGAGGAAGCTGGCAGGGATTGGGATGACGACTCTAGCCTGGTGCCATACACTGTGACTCGCCTGTGCTGCCTGGACATCCTGACTGAACATCTGTGGCTGGAAATGAGGCCACAAAGTGGAAGAAGGATAGCATGTCTCTGAACTAGGTGTTGTTGTGTGTTGGGTTTATTTTTTTCGATACAGCTATTTATAAATGTGATAGACCTCTGTTTCTCCTGCCTCTTTCAGCACCCCACTGAAGAATGTGTGAAAAGCTCTAATTTCCCTTGAGGAAAAGAGTATCTTGTGATTTCAGTGAAAAGCTGTGTTCACACTGTGGTCAATAAATTCCTATAGACAATTTTCCCCCCTTGGAATTCTCCTATCTGGTTATTTTGTTAATGCTTGGGATGAATACTCCAGCTCAGCAAAGATGTGGTGAAAAGCCATCCCATTTCTTGTCAGTCAGCTTCAGAAGAGAATGTCAGAGCTTTAACAGATTTCCGTGGCATCAAGTTTTGCTCTTCTTTCATGAAAACTTAAACACTTTTGTTTTCATTCAGACTTGGAACAAGATCAAGTTTCAAAATATCCAAATCCTCCATGAAACAGCATTACGTCTTTCTCTAGAGCCCCAGTTGTTCCTTCTTGCGATGATAAATCCCACTTGTATCATAAAAAGAATACTTTTTTCCTTGAGAAAAAGGTTGAGACATCTCCCCAAACTAAATCCGTAACTTTATTTTTTTGTAGGGAAAAAATTAGAATTTGACATATTTGAGCTGAAAAGTCCCTGCCTCAGTGGTTAAACTGCTTCTGCATTCACACCCCTCGTCTCAGTGAATTCCTTGATGAAAGGAGGCAGACTTTGGGAATAACTGCAAGGGAAGGCATAACTCCAAACCAAGAGTGTCCTGAGCTCATGTGCCAGACTGCTGTGTGGCAATTCCAAAGTCATGGGAAAATCCTGCACCATCTAAGTCTAGGGATCACCCTGACCCTAACCCCATCAATAAACCTTAGTGAAAGTCTACATGCAAGATTTTCACTACTGCCTTTACATATTCCATCCTTCTAATATTGGATTTGAATACTGTGTTCTTTCTAAAAGGGCCAACAAAGAAAGTTTGACAAAACTATTATCTCTGATGCTGTTTTTCTTCAGATTTTGGAGAACATTGTATATATGTCTCCTATTTTTTGCCCTTTAAAGGTAATATTTGTCCTGTTAGTAAAGGAGTGTCATTTTCCACTGTTACAAATCTTATTTAGCAAGACTTCTCTTGGCTTCCCAAAAGTAAACCTGACTTTCAGCACTATATCCCAGCATGGCTGCACAGACCACAACAGCTGTGCTGCTGATCTGACTGACAGTGCACGACAAGATGGAAAAAAAGGCAGAAGAAAAGTGGTTTAGCCTGATCAAAACCTGCATTCGGGTCTTAGACGAAAATTCAGAGCAGAAACTGCAGATAGAGTGATTAACAAGGAGTTTCCAGAAGTTAATATAGCGGGCAAAAGGGTTGCTCCTTTGGAAGCTGAGCACTGGAGAGTGGAAGTTAAAATGACTTGTGCACCATTGAGCTGGAACATGCTGCTCCTGGGTCATTGATCTGCTCGGCTCTGGCAGGGCACAGCTCTGGTATTGTTAATTTTCAATGACATAAAGGCTTGTACAGGAAGCAGAACTGAAAGGCCTGAGACTCAAGGGAAGACAAAAGAGAGGCCAGCAATAAACATGAAGGGTTCCAAAGACTTTGATGCAAAACCAGAAACAAATAGAGCCCCTGAACAATGAGAAATTCATTACTTCATGGATCAAATAGACCAGGTCTGATCCTCAGCAATTGTAGGATAACATTCTTTATTTCACATCAGGGAACCTGGGCTCACATGGACTGGAAGAGCAGGTGATCCATAGTTTACACAGGCAGTGAAGCTGTATATAAGTATGACATTTTTTTCCCCTAAAAGGTGAGTGCACACAGAATTATACAATGCATTTTTTATAGATATTTAACATCTAAAGCACACTGCCACCACAATCCCTTTTTATGACCCCTAACATAATGATGAGTATGAAAAGGTGCATAAACCTCAAAGAGCTATTCATTTATCAGGAAGAGAGATGCTCATTCTAAAAACTAGGGACAATAATTCATTGTTTAGATCTTCTGTAATAAACTTGAAATAATGCTCTTAAATTTCAGAATTTTACTGTCAGTGAGACAGTCATTAGTTCTTATGACTAAATTTCCACTCCATAACATTCATCAGCATCTCCAAACAGTCCTCCTGTACTTTTCCCCAAGCCTTGTATTGCAGTGGGTGCACAGCCTGGGGTGTGGCAGGAGGTGTTGTCTCAGGACCTGGTCTGGGATTAACAAAAAAGTAGCAATTGCATAAAATGTTTATTTAAAATATCAACGCTGCTCAATTAACCAGGGTGGATGAAGAAAAGACAGTCCAAAGGCAGCACAAGAACAGGCACAGTCAGGCACAGTCAGACACACAGGAAGGAAGCAGGAATTGTTTCCTGGATGAGCTCAGTGGCTGTAGTGGTATGTCTGACTGCATCAGTTCATTGAGAACAAAAGAGAAACTGAGTGTTTAAAAGGACATAGCTCTTAGCTTTAAAATACTAATGACAGATTTTATTCACAAAGAGAATCTCTAATTCAAAATTTTCTGGACTGTACAAGCGTTATTTTTTTCCCCTCTTATTCTCGTTCACCTCTTCCTAACTCAAAGGTTGACTCAGTGCAAAAAATTATTTAAATGTTAAGGCATTTCTCCTTTGTATTTTTTTTTGTTATTGTTTCAATAGTTTAATAACTTGCACGGTGTCAAGAAGAGTACAAATCACTAAAATCAGCTCAACTTAACAATAAACCAGCAATGCAGAGCATATCTCAATTCTCAAAGATATAAAGGAAGCATCTGACTCTTCAAGACCATCTGTAAGATGTCTCAGATCTTAAATACTTTCCTGTCCTAGGCTTGAGGATGATCTTTACTTGCTGTGTGATGAATGTGCACTCAGTGGTGCATAATGAAAAAATAAAGAGATTTTACACTAGGAAATGACAGATATTCTTTATAGATTTGTGTGTAAAGCATATGCACTTGCTGAAATACAGCCAGTTTTACTGGGATTCTTTTTTCTTCCTTTCTGTTGCTATAGCAAGAAAAGAAGTACTGGATTTCTGTGCATGAAAATCACAAAGCATGACCAATTTGCCTTTTATTCTGTTGAGAAGTTATACCAGTACTGTGTTGTGGGCTTTTTTTTAAAAAAAAAACACATGCAAAAAAAACCCCTTATGTTTAATTTGATTCACTGATTCTTTGGCTGTATCTAGATCAGTAGTTTAAGTAGAGTCTGGACACTGAAACTCAACTGCTTATAAAGATAAATTATTTGAATTTAACAAATTGTTAAATTTTAATTGTTTAAATTAAATTAAATTTTAATTGTTTAAATGGCTTGATTTTGTTCTGGGCCACTTTGCACTGCCCAGAGGATTCCCAAGGAGATCCTGAGGGTTGGTGTGAGATCGTTTGTAT